>NC_142287.1:35289650-35589650 GCF_965620075.1 Prunus avium
GTAAGCCTTCAAAGATGCTCAAGGAGAAGGAGAGGTTGTTCCATTGGTTCTGCAAGTTTGCCGGGCCGCAAAAAGGTTGGAATGTTGTTCCTCTGTCTCATCTCCGCCGCGGTTTTCGTCTGGGTTTTGTACGTTGGAAAAGGTTTGATTCATATCCTTTGCATGCTTGATTTCTTAAGTTAATAATTTGATTCTGGATTAGTTTTCTGTTTTGATGTGGATATTGGGTAGTTTAAGTTGATATTAAATGATTTAGATGAAACTATTGAGTTCAATTCTGAAGACGGGGGAAGAGAGGTGGGTGTAACGTACTTTCTCAATTGAAAGTAAAGGATTAGTCTAGCACATTGATTGGGCTAATCCTTAGCTTAGGCTATTCTTCCTTATGTTTCTGCTAACTGTTTTAACTTGATATCCATGTTTCTGGTTCAAAATTACATATTTGATTTGTGTGAGGAAGTAATATATGCATATTGGCTCATATATAGGTGAAGATGAACAAGGCGTCAGTGTTGAAAACATTAGTGTCAACAACAGCATCACTATAAGTTATCTTGGATCCTTGCAAACACATGGACCGCAAAGTAACAATGTGACTTTTTCGCTAGCATTGCCTCCTCCTCCCCCTGCTGTTTTTCTGGGTTACACCCTTCCTCCTGGGCATCTATGTAATCTATTCACATTGCCTCCCCCACCAGCAGATAAAAAAAGAACTGGACCGAGGCGTAAGTTTCTACCTTTTCTTTCTCTTTCTTTTTGTAATTCCAGACCTTATCTCTCGAATTATGTGATGTTAATGATGTTGCTGAGTTTTCTTCGTTCTGTACAATTCAGCTTGTCCAGTATGTTACCTTCCTGTGGAGGAAGCCATAGCCTTGATGCCAAAGGTCCCTTCAGATTCTCCTGTTCTTAAGAATTTAACATACATTTATGAAGAAAATTTGTCTAGAGAAACAGAATTTGGAGGCTCAGACTTTGGTGGATATCCTACTCTGCAGCAAAGGAGTGATTCTTATGATATAAGAGAGTCAATGAGTGTGCACTGTGGGTATGTTTTTTTATTTACCTTGGTCAAGCTTTCCTTAATACTTTTGTATGCACCAACGTTTATTTTGATTTTATGTTTTTTACATTTACCTGAGTTTTTGTTTTTAAAAAATGATTTAGTCTAGTAATAATGAGTACTACTTCCATTGGCCCTTCACTCATTTATGTTTATGGTGCATTTTGTTTGATGGATTTGTGCATCAATCAGATTTGTTGGAGGAAGTAAACCTGGACGCAATACAGGATATGATTTGGATGAGGTTGACCTACATGATATGGAGCAGTGTCATGGTGTGGTTGTTGCATCAGCTATATTTGGTAATGTTCAGTATAATTTAGAATCAACTTTTTATTAGATAAATAAGGTGCCTTCCTTATCAATTAAATCTGTTACATCAGGGAATTTTGATGAGATAAACCAGCCGAGGAACATTAGTGATTATTCCAAGAAGACCGTTTGCTTCTACATGTTTATAGATGAGGTGACAGAAGCTTATTTGAGGAGTTCTGGAAAACTGGGCAGCAATAGGAAAGTTGGTATATGGAGAACTGTTGTTGTGCGTAACCCTCCTTATACGGATGGAAGGCGCACTGGGAAGGTAAGATTTATAATTCTTTGCCTGCAAGATTTGTTGACTCTAGAGCAGAGTTTGGCTTCTGAATTGTCTAGTTTCCTGAATAATCTCTAGACTGGTGTTGTGATCATGTTGTGTAAGATGTTGGTCAAAAGTGAACATTACGATGATTTGGAAACATGTAAAATATAATTTAAGTTTCTCTATAAGGAAGGAACGAATTTAGTGTGAATGGTGTGTTTCTTTTGCTAAGAGTGGTGGTGTTGGCTTGCATTTAAATGTCAAATTTGTAGTACGTTCTGCTAAGGGTGGTGGTGTTGCCTTGTATTTAAATGTGTAACTAGGACTAATGGGGCTGATTACATTCGTCAAATTTGTAGTACCTTATGCTAAGAGTGGAGGTGGTGCCTTGGTAGTGTCATATACATTTGTTGTACCTTGATGCGCCTTTTGACTCAGTTACATTTTTTTTTGCAGATTCCTAAGCTTCTAGTGCATAGGATGTTTCCAAATGCCCGCTTTTCTTTATGGATTGATGGGAAGCTTGAACTTGTCGTGGATCCATATCAAATTCTTGAAAGGTATTACTATCATGATAAATAGGTCTTCTTAGTCTTTGTTGGGATCTTGTCCATTTATGCATTCAATTTCAATGTTCTACTTATTTGGGTATAAACATCATCTTGAAAAGCAAATAGCACCCAGTTCATACTGGTTTTATCCAGCCAAGTTTTACCTGGTTTTACCAGTATCCATGCTTATGCATCCTTTAAAAAAACAATATTTCAGGTTCTTGTGGAGAAAGAATGCAACTTTTGCAATTTCTAAACATTATAAACGTTTTGACGTGTTTACGGAAGCTGAGGCAAATAAAGCAGCTGGAAAATACAACAATGCTTCTATTGACTTCCAGATTGAGTTTTACAAAAAGGAAGGTTTGAGCCCATATTCTGAGGCAAAGCTTCCTATTATAAGTGGTAGGTGGAACTTCTGACTGTTATAATAAATCATATATGTTTTGCTTTACTAAGTTTCTTTGTTTTGGCCTTACTGCAGACGTTCCTGAAGGATGTGTAATAATAAGGGAGCACGTCCCTATCAGCAACTTATTCACTTGTCTTTGGTTCAATGAAGTTGATCGTTTTACTTCCAGGGACCAAATTAGTTTCTCCACTGTCAGAGACCACATTAGGGAAAGGACAAACTGGACTATCAATATGTTCTACGACTGTGAAAGGCGCAATTTTGTTGTTCAGGTAGTTATTTAATGCATAAGGTTTGGAGCTATGTGTTTTTAGGTGTATGGTGTTTATTTAAAGTACTCAGAATAAACATGTATTTTCCTTTTTGATGGTGGTGGTGTTACTGGGGTGCATTCGCAATTTGGTTATTCTTTTTTCTCATGTTCCTTGATGTATTTTTATATATGTTATTGCTGTCTACAGAAATATCATAGAGATGTTTTGGAGCACCTGGCTCCTCGTGTTCCTGTGGCTGTTCCTCCACCACCACTATTACCACCACCGCCGCCACCAGTTATAAGTAACGAACCACCAGTTCAACCATCAGTCGAAACTTTGCCCGAAAGGGTTGTAAACGCCCCAGGTAAGAGGGGCCCAAGGCGCGGGAGAGATCGAAGGTCTGGTTCTAGGCGTCACCGCAAAGTTGTGGCCGGTAACAGAGACATTGATTCAAGTTAAAAAGTTTTGTTCAAGAAAGTTATTATATTATTCTTTACCCTCCCCCCTTTGGAAAATCAACTCGTGGTGGGGCTGGAGGATTTGTGCCAAGATGAGTGTTTTAGTTCTGCTTCAACATGGAGCTGCTGTCTCTCTCTCATTCTTTCTACCTTTGGAATTGTCTAAGTTTACTCATTTTTTGTTGTATATATAAAGTTCAATTTTCCAATAATTATGATATGGGTTGCTACCAAACCCCTCAATATGTAGTGGCCCATTTTGTTATTTCATCACCACAGGAACATTGTACCACCCCACCCCCCACTAAATTATATAGTAGCTACAAATACTCATGTCTCTTAATTTTGAAAAATCAATAAAGTTGAAGGAAGTTACTAGAAGTCTCCACTCTCCTCTTATCTTCTCTGCTTTTCATTTTCTGTCCGGCCATGGAAGAAGCACAAGCACAACTTCAAAAGCAAAAGCAAAAGCACCCATCTTTTGAACAAAGAGGCTTAGAGACTGGCCTTTTTCTCCCTCTGTCGAACATTACAAGGCAAAACTTTTGCTCTTGACTGCCGCTAGTGTTTGTCTGAAACAACAAAGCCAAAACAAAATAAAGAACAAACACCTAATCATGTTGCGATATTGCCACTTTACTCTGGTGAAGTAGGGTGAAGTGTGTGGCCCTCTTCTTTTTCCACTACAAAATCGTACCAAAGTCCAATATATACTTTTGTTTTATTTATTTTTTACACGGGTTTTATTCGTAATAATTTGATTAAGGGCACCTAAGAAATAAATGTGTCAAAACATAGAGAATATTGAGAGAAGAAAGTGGAAAGAGTAGAGAGAATGAGAGTTGTTGAATATTTTCTGATTTTCACTTATGTTCATTACTTACAATCAACACATATATATACAAGTTCCTAAGACATTAGTCAAGCCCCCCAAGTTAGGCAACCAACCAAGTTAGGCAACCAACCAAGTTAGGCAACCAAACTAATTAGGCAACCAAACTAGTCAAGCCCCCCAAATATTGTAGGTGCCAAACATAGTAGGTGCCAAACATTAATTGACTATTACTAGCCACATTAATTGACTACTAGACAACATAATTAACATAGACAAATTCAACATATGACAACTTCTAACATTCCCCCTCAAGTTGGTGCATAGATATCACCGATGCCCAACTTGATCAGTGAGTTGTGGAATACTCTGCTAGAAACTGCTTTTGTCAAAATATCTGCCAGCTGGTCTTCGGACTTGACAAACGGAAGCTGAATTTCTTTATTTTCAACTTTCTCTTTAATGAAGTGTCGATCCACTTCAACATGTTTGGTGCGATCATGTTGAACTGGATTGTGTGCAATGGATATTGCAGCCTTGTTATCACACTGTAGATGCATTCCTAATGTAGGTGCATATCCAATCTCTGTAAGCAATTTTCTCAACCAAAGAAGTTCGCAAATTCCTTTGGTCATTCCTCTGAATTCCGCTTCTGCACTAGACAAAGCAACAACATTCTGTTTCTTGCTCCTCCAAGTAACCAAGTTACCTCCCACAAATGTGAAATACCCTGATGTTGATCGTCTATCAGTGACATTCCCTGCCCAATCTGCATCTGTATAGCCACTGATATTCAGATGACCATTCTTAGAGAACATAAGTCCTTTTCCTGGTGCGGACTTCAAATATTTAAGAATCCGAAGAACCGCATCCATATGATCTTCACTTGGACAATGCATAAACTGACTAGCAACACTTACAGCATACGCGATGTCGGGTCGGGTATGGGATAGGTAGATCAGTCGTCCCACCAATCTTTGATATCTTTCTTTGTTAGTGGGTACTTGATTGGGATATTCCCCAAGGCGGTGATTCTGAACAATTGGAGTGTCCACAGGTTTGCAATCTAACATTCCAGTTTCTGCCAATAAATCTAGAACATACTTCCTTTGTGAGAGGAATATGCCTTGCTTTGATCGAGCAACTTCAATGCCCAAGAAGTACTTGAGTCCACCAAGATTTTTCATTTCAAACTCCTTTGCCAAACATTTTTGTAGTTGAGAAATTTCCTGCTTATCATTCCCAGTAATAATCATATCATCAACATAAATGATGAGAGCAGTTACCTTTCCTCCCTTGTGTTTTAAGAACAGAGTATGGTCAGAATTACTCTGCTTAAAACCATAAGTCTTCATTGCCACGGTAAAACGCCCAAACCATGCTCGGGGAGACTGTTTCAATCCATATAATGCCTTTCGCAATCTGCACACCACATTAGCAGGAGTAGATGTAACGTATCCTGGTGGGATATCCATGTAGACTTCTTCTGTGAGTTCTCCATGGAGAAAGGCATTCTTCACATCAAATTGGTGGAGAGGCCAATCGAGATTTGCTGCAATGGACAATAGCACACGAACGGTGTTAAGTTTTGCAACTGGGGCAAATGTTTCTTCATAGTCAATACCATATGTCTGCGTGTATCCCTTTGCCACAAGTCGTGCTTTGTATCGTTCAATTGACCCATCAGCATTGTATTTCAAAGTGTAAACCCATCTGCATCCGACAGTCCGTTTTCCTTGAGGTAAATTCTCCAGTGTCCATGTGTGATTTTTCTCCAGAGCATGCATCTCCTCCCTCATTGCTTGAACCCATTTTGGATCCTTCAATGCCTCACTCACTTTGGTTGGAATATGAATTGCGGATAACTGGTGTACAAAGCCTTGGAGGGGTGCAGATAATTTTTCCGCAGAAACATAGTTTGCAATTGGATACTTTGATACCTTGCCATTATCCGGTGAATACCGAATTGGCGGTTTTCCACGATTCTGTCTATCAGGTAATTTATAACTAACAGTTTCATCAACTAAAACAGTAGATGTAGTAGAATCACGTACCTCAGGAGTATTCTCAGGAGATTGATCAGCTGGTACTGAGATGTGAGGGGGGTCTTCATCATTATCGTCGGCGAAGTAGGAAAAAATATTGTGCTCTCTGCTGTGGAGCGACCGGTCGCTGGGCTCCTGGCGACCGGTCGTTTTTGTACAGATTCGAATTTCAGCTTCAGCGCTTGGAAGCGACCGGTCGCTGGGCTCCTGGCGACCGGTCGTTTCTGGACAGATTCGAAACTCAGTTTCAGCGCTTGGAAGCGACCGGTCGCTGGGCTCCTGGCGACCGGTCGTTTTTGTACAGGTTCGAATTTCACCTTCAGAACTTCTATGCGACCGGTCGCTAGGCTCCTGGCGACCGGTCGCTTTTGGGCAGGTTACATTTTCTTCTGGACTTTTGGGATCCGTTTTGCTCCAATCTTCAAGTTCTTGAATTTCCAGGGCCTCCTTGCCCAGTGGTTCTCTTTGTATGTCTCTGTGAGGCAAAGAGTTGGACATCGGATCATGAAAAAACATTTCCGATTCCATAAAAGTGACATCCAAAGTGACATATGTACGACGACTGGAGGGGTGATAGCATCGGTATCCCTTCTGATGGGCAGCATAGCCTACAAACACACATCTGAGAGCACATGGATCAAGTTTGCCACGTTGATTCTTATGGAGGTGGACGAATGCTACACAACCAAAAACTCGGGGCGGAAGCATCTGAACGGAGGGCAAGGGCCCATGTTGGGCAAGTGCTTGTAATGGAGTCCGGAAGTCTAAAACTTTGGAAGGCATTCGATTGATGAGGTACACTGCGGTGACTATAGCATCATCCCAATGGTGGCGAGGAACATGAGCGCCAATCAAAAGAGCTCGTGCTGTTTCAAGGAGGTGTCGGTTTTTTCGTTCCGCAACACCATTCTGTTGGGGAGTTTGAGGACAAGTGGTCTCATGGATGATGCCATGTATCTGGAAGTAAGTCTGAAAATCATGGTTGATATATTCACCCCCATTGTCAGAACGAAGGACTTGAATCTTGGTAGAGAATTGAGTTTCAATTTGCTTGTGAAATGACTGGAATATAGGGAACACATCAGTTTTATTTTTCATCATGAAGAGCCAAGTCATGCGGGTACAATCATCTACAAAGGTGATAAACCACCGGAAGCCAGAAGTTGTAGAGATAGGTGAAGGACCCCAAACATCAGAATGTATCAAAGCAAATGGAGCAACACTTTTATTTGTACTTGATGGATAAGAGACTCTGTGACTCTTGGCTAAGATACAAGTATCACATTGGAAATCAGTGGTACAGGAATTCGAAAACAAATCTGGAAATAGATGTCTCATATAGCCAAAAGACGGATGCCCCAAACGCCGGTGCCATAACCAAAGTTGTCGATCCTTCCAAGTCGATGAGTGCTTCACACTATGTGCCCTTCCCATACTGAAATCATCCACATAGTACAACCCCCCTCTCTTAGTACCACGACCAATGATCTCCTTGGTGAGAATATCCTGAAATAAACAAAAATCGGGATACATGAGTACACAACAATTTAGTTGCTCAGTAGCTTGGCCAACAGATATCAATTTATTAGACAACGATGGGACAAGCAAAGTATTTTGAAGAGTAAGGGATGGAGAGAGGCCAATGGTTCCAGCACCAATCACAGGAGAGGTAACACCATTTGCGTTGGCAATACTTGTTCGTTGTGGTGTGGTTGTGCTTAGAAAATCGGTTGGATCAAACGTCATATGATCTGTGGCTCCTGAATCAATAATCCAACCTGTGGAGTCACTTGTATATGATGTATGAAATACATATCCACAGTTACCTGAGTTACTGAAAGATGAAGAGTCCTTTTCTGATGTTGAGGTAGACTCTTCATGAGGAATTAACGTTACCAGAGGATCCGAGGTGACAAGGGCAGCACGACCCGTTCCTCCAGCAGCAAGTTTACGAGCCTTGAGACCATCCCACCAATCTGGATAACCATGTAGTTTAAAACAAGTTTCTCGAGTGTGCTTTGGATTCCCGCAGTGAGTGCAACCACTCCCATCTGTGGGAGCCTTGGGTCGAGAAGGTGGAGTAGTCTTATTGGCAGCTGTCTGTAGCTGGAGATGAGCAGTTGGAATTGGGCGAGAGGGTCGGTATGTTCCTTTTGTTACCAATCCTACTCCGGTTGGTGTTGGAGCTCCTAACATCACAGTTTGTCGGATATCTTCTCGTCGAACATGAGCATAAGCTTGCTCTACTGTAGGAAATGGACTCATTTGGAGCACATCACTTCGGGCTTTGTCTAGTCGATCATCCAAACCATCCAAGAAAATATAAACTCGATCTTCTTGGATGATATCATAGTATTTTTTGATATCCAACTCGCACTTCATCTCATTTGGACGGCGAAAATCGATTTCTCGCCATAAGCCTTGGAGATCATTGTAGTAAGCTTCAATCGAACCTCCCCCTTGTCGCATACGGGAGATTCGTCTTTTAAGATCATACACCTGGGAGGTGTCAGAGCCATCAAAGTAAGTTGTGGCTATTGCGTCCCAAACTCCTTTGGCCGTCGAGAATCTAATGAAGTTGCCAATTAACCTTGGCTCCATGGAGTTGATTAGCCACCCTTTCACGATTGCATTTTCTGTTCGCCATCGGTTGAATGTCGAGTCCGTCTGAGAAGGTGCTGGGAGTTCACCAGTGAGATATCCCAGCTTATCCTTGCCAGCAACATACATCTCAATAACTTGAGACCATAAGGCATAGTTGGAGCCATCCAACTTAATGCCAATTTGTGCAGGAGAGGTTTCGTAGGTAATAGTCGGGGTCGGGGTCGGGGTCGTATTCGATGTTGATGCTTGTATCTTCATCAACTCAGCCATTTGAGCAGCAAATTCGGTGAAAGTAGTAGGATCGGTGGTGCTACTTTCAACATGGGAAAAATCATCTTCTCCCATGATGGAAACAACAATTCAAGACTAGAGTCAGCAAGATCGCTGCTCTGATACCATGTCAAAACATAGAGAATATTGAGAGAAGAAAGTGGAAAGAGTAGAGAGAATGAGAGTTGTTGAATATTTTCTGATTTTCACTTATGTTCATTACTTACAATCAACACATATATATACAAGTTCCTAAGACATTAGTCAAGCCCCCCAAGTTAGGCAACCAACCAAGTTAGGCAACCAACCAAGTTAGGCAACCAAACTAATTAGGCAACCAAACTAGTCAAGCCCCCCAAATATTGTAGGTGCCAAACATAGTAGGTGCCAAACATTAATTGACTATTACTAGCCACATTAATTGACTACTAGACAACATAATTAACATAGACAAATTCAACATATGACAACTTCTAACAAAATGTAACACATAATCTCTTTCCATCGAGGGATTCCTAATAGTAAGTTCTTTTCGATGTGACAAGATTTCAATTGTTTTTATCCAAGTTTTGGACCTTCTATATTACTTGCATTTGGTTAGAGGTGTACCTAATTTTCTTTCGGACGTTATTTGAATCTGTAAGTCGGAGTCAGGTTGTCGGCAACCATTGTTTTTCTTAAGTTTTCAATAAATCCTCCCAAATACTATCGAGATTCTATTGAAAATAAATGAAGTAAATTGTCTTTTTCTTTTACAATTAAATATTACTAGCTTATTGTTGTCTGAAAATATTTCTGCAATGCCCAAAACACCCCTTGACTCGTTGACTCATTGAATCAATCAGCTTTTGATCTTAGCTCCACCGAATTGAATAAACTGCCCGTTGGAATCTGTCGGCACTTTTAGGATTGCGCCACGTGTCCAGGCCAAGACAAATTACTCCAATATGCCCGACGATTGACGCCCTCTGGGTCCCACTAGGTCCCACTGGAACCTTATCCTGAATCTCACCGTATAAAAAAATAATAATAATAAAAACAGGAAAGAGGGTAAATAAAAAATAAAAAAAAAACGAAAAGAAAGATGCAAAACCAAGAACGCATTTATCTCCCCTGAATCACAAACGAAAAAGCCTTCACCTTCTTCTCATTTTCTCAGCTCAACAGTAAGAGTGCAGTCTAGGGTTTTGGTACCACAGAAACCATGCGTACGGTACCAACAGCGTGAGAAATCAATCAGAGCCGTCCGATCGATGTCATCGCCCTCGTCGTCAGCTTTCTTCGTCATCTGCCTCCTCCACTCTGCAATCGCCATAACCTGTGGGGCCCTTATGATGTTCTACATGACGGAAGTCTACACCTTCGGGCACGGGATCGAGACTGCGAAGAAGCTGCTGGGGTCCACGCCCCACGACCAGCTCTTGATTCGGACCTCCGATTCCTTCTCCGGGTTGCTCCTGTTCGCGATCGGGTTCTTGCTGCTCATGGTGTCGTTCGTGAAGGATCGCGAGTTCCAGAGCTTCTTCGCCAAAGGGTGCACGGTGCTGCATGTTTTCATGGCGCTGTGGCGGTGCTACTTCGAGCGGAGGGTGGAGGACCTCGCTTGGGATTGGCTGAGGCAGACAGTCGGCGATGTAGTGTTGGCAGCCTCTTGGGTTTTTTTCCTTGTTTTCTCTTGGAGAGAAAAGTACGACTAAGCCCCTCTTCTTCTTCATTATTTACGGCTTGTTTTCTTGTATCTCAATTTACCTTTTGGATTAATGGATATAAGTTAAATGCTGAGAAAATATCAAAATAGGGGCAGCTTGAGTGCTTCTGTTTAATATGGCTGCCTACAAGCTGGAATTAGACTTTCAGTTTTCTTTTTTGTAGAAAGAGAAAAAAAAAAGCTATCTTCTTTTCGGTTTACTTAAATCACATGTTAGTGGAATATTGTTAATCTCTGATGTAGATATTTACTTTTGTGGATAATGAAACACATTAGTCTTTTGATGCTAATTTCTGTTTCTTTTAAAGCGCTGCGTAAGTAATGACTTGGTGGCTTATAAACATTGGCTGAAGGCTTGAAGTTATTAGCCAATGATTATAAGTGCTTATGTGTCGACTCTTGAAGACAGGCAATGTGTGGAATAGCCTAATATGTAACTGTAGTTTTGGGTGACGATGAAAACAGTCTGGTTTTCTTGAAATTTTGCTATTTGGAATTGCAAATCTGCTTCTTCTCATAAAAAGGGTGTATCCAACTGCTAGAATTCTAGTTCTGCCTAGTTTACTTTTACTTTGTTGTTTGATTTACAAAGTTGCTAACTTCTTAATTTTACCATGTATATTATCATCCTGTGCTTGCTCGACATACTTACTTGATTTTAGTTTCTTTCTTTGAATCAAACTCATCCTCCTCTCGTTGAGTTGAGCTCTAATTTTGGTTAAAGTTATGTTCCTTTTGTGTTGATTATGCTAGACTAGTTTCTGCTAATAGAGGAAATCTTCACTATACCGGTTCTTAACAACCATGCTCTCTGAGTATTTATCCTGCTAATAGCACTGCTCCAGTCAAAACAAAATAGCTTATCAAAATATAATAGTTGTTGGCTGTTATTATTTTATTTGGTGCCCAATATTTTTGGTGTGGGACCATAATTGGCTTTGAATCATCAACCACTTTTCCTAATTGCCTACCTATGCTACTATAGGAGCACATACTTCGGATTTTGATGAGGTTTCTGTGGTATTAGGGGGATGAATTCTTCCTGATTGATGAGTATTGCTGAGTTTTGGGTTTGACTGAGCTCAACTAGGTTTCATTTTTAGGCTGAGTATCATGGAAAAGGACACTAGGCTCAGTGCCAAGTTTAGAAATTCCGATTGATTTAGGCTCATAGCCAACTTTTGTGTCAAATTGACTCAGATTGATATACTATTGGGCACTCCTCTACATGTAACCCCAGGTTCTGAGCTTGGCATGAGCAACTCGTATGGGGAAACCCCAGCCCCACATCTGTTCCTAAGGTTTGAATCAGTATTTCTTCGTTCAATCTCTTTTTCTATCCTCCTCATCTCCATAGAAAATCTGTAGAACGCCTCAATAATCACTGTGTCAGCTGACCAGGTTGACAAGTCCTTTCTGTCCCCAATATACTCCTCATCCGGTGAGTGCGCTGAAATGATGTCTATTGCAGCCATGTACTTTGTTGCTTCGAGTAAACTGGGGAATGATGATAGGAAGTATTTCTGTGGATCCTGCATGAAAGTAGTATACTCTGGGTCATGCTCTTCTGGCAGTAGTCTCCGCATGTGCGGTGAGCGGGTTGGGACATACCCGCCATATGGATACTGCCCATTGTTCAAGGCAGCATGCTGTGCCGATGTGAGCCAAATGATGGTGGCGAGAATGGATGTAAGATCATCTGGAGTAGAGAGTTTAGGCCACCAGCTAGCATGGCGAAGATCAGCATGGCCTAAATTGATTGACTCATTGTACCAGGCCTGCAGTTCTGTATCAAAATTAACCGCACTTGCATCAGGATAGTAGTAATTGACATAGGTTCGGACCAATGTCTCAATTGCTGACCATATGAGGAGTCCATCTGTTGCATAAGGGTAGTCTTCAATTACCAGTCTTACCCCATGGACTTGAGTAGAGTCTGGTACCGCCATGCCTCTGTGTAGAAATGAAGATAAAGTTAATAAACTTTTATAGTTTAGTTCTGAATCTTGATAGTATATAGATTAAGAGCTTTTCTGAAACCTTCTAAGGAGATCTGCAGGAAGGCCCTCAAGGTCAAAGCGCCACCAATCTCGATAAGCAGCACAACTCATCTCCATGCAATATTTACCAGCTGTGAAATTCGACTCAATTACGCCTCCAGCATTGATGAGAAATTGGCGGGCCAATGCATTTATCTTCAAGGTGTAGCGCATGTGAGGTTTGAGAAGCTTGTAGATAGGGTGCATCACACTCAGCTGCCGGTGGGCTGCTATTATAAGTGGTTCCATGCAGGCATGGGTGCGTAACCTGTTTCATACATTGGAATTTTGCCTTATTGGTTACAGGAAAACAAGTTTATCATCAAGCTTAGATGAAAACAGCACCTTAACAACAATTATGGAAACTGGTGTGCATACCAATGATGAATAAGTTGATGAGCACAGGCATCGTTGGACGAGACGTGGGCTTTGCCAATCTGCCAAAGCCAATTTGTTGTAGCATCAACAGGAGGAGTGAGAACCTGCTTGGATGGTGAATCTGAGTTGGTTGGAGGTAAGCTGAGTTCAATAGAAATAGGCTTCAAGGTTCCCAATGAGGTCAAGAACAAAATTGTACGGGTTCCGTAAGCTCTTCGATCATCCAAAGCATTTATTTGGTCCAGATACGGAAGGAAAATGTCATGATAGTCTAGTATAAACAGCTTGTTTTCTTCTAATGCCTGCAAAACCCACAAATATCATCTATGCATTTTAGGGAATCTTTCCTCTGTTTTATGTATTTGTCTTTTAAAGGCTTTTGTTTTCTAGACATATATACCTGCTGTATTGACATGCCATGGAGATGGCCTATTATATGCTCCTCCTTGAGTGCCGACTCTTGTGGACCGTAAGTGGAGGAATCCAATTTGCTTACAGGTGGGAAAACCGTGAGCCTTTGTATGCTCATAGGGTTCATGCCGGCAATTGCTTGACGCCCAAATTCTTCATCTGGCAAACAACAAGATGTAAGCCCTGAAATAATTGAAGTGTGAGTGAGATTTTAGACACATCCATGGTTCCGTTCTCTTATTCCAATAATAATAAGTAATAAGATCTTATGACGCTTGCTTGCCACTTACCAGAGATTAACTTTGGAGGGTCAAATTTGAGGAATTCCTGGACTTTGTTCAAAATCTTGGGTAAAGACATGTCGGTACTGTAGAGACAGTTGATATCTGCATACCCCTTGAAAACATTGCTGTCCCTGCTGGCAATGGTTGTAAGGGTAGGAATTATATGCCGGAGAATCCCCTTCAACTTTCCAACGTCAAGAGCTCCTTGCTTGGCCTCCTCAAACTCTTCATCTCTTGGCACGTAAATTCTCTTGTATTCATTTTCCGGTGACTCCATATTATCATCTGTTGCATTGCATTCACATGGATGGATATTATAACTAATTGCAGAAACCCAATTGAATACCCGTATTAGTATTAGTAACGCATATCAATCTACAGTATTCAGTACATTGTCGATATATATATATATATATATATCTATTTTATGACAAAATATTAACAATGTACTAGTTATTGTAGATTGATATTTGGTACTAGACAATAACTCTCACTATCTGACTTAGTGACCTGTGCTGGTTGGTGGTCGTCCAGTTCGACAACGTCTAGGGTGTGGGTGTGTATAATTGCCCCCAAGGGTAGATCGTATGTATTCAATCCCCTCATCTGGCTTTCCAATGTCATTGTAAGTGTCATAGTCGTATGTTCTGTCGGATGGTAATCTAAGTCCCGTCCCATCACCCCTTAGCTGCCTTAGCTCCATTTCTCTCAGCTCTTTCAGCCCTGCTGGTGTCTCATCAGGTAAGTATGCCTGCAAAAACATGGCCATGACTAATTTATATAACTTTATTATAGATCCCGAGCTTCTACATTTAGCATCCTTTATTTATCCACATTTTGTAAAATCTAAGTCACTTAAATTCACAACAAAATCAGAGAAAGCAAAAGAGCAAGCTTTTCTCAATTATAAAATAGAATTAGTTAATTCAATATGAAGATCAACTACGAACATAAATAACTCAACAACCCAAGAATGTTATCGCATCTCCAAAGGACTGAAGCCTTGATCTATAGCGAGGAAGCACTATGAAAAAAAAAAACATCAAGCAGGTTAACTCTAACGTTAACATCAGTTCTGGAAAAAAAATATATACATAAAACATAAAATTGATGTATGTTAAGTGGTTAGACTATTTGAGTGGCTTAGATTTCACGAAATATGGGTAAATGCACTTATTATAAATGTAGAGGCTCGATATCCTTTTATATATATACATATACATATATAATCTTTGTCATGAACCTTAGTAGAGAAGAAGATTCTTTTCTCCGAGGAATCTTTGTCTGGTTGAATCCAAGAGTTGCAGGCAATATTGACAACGCCTTCAATGTTGATGCTATCCAAATACAACTCCTTCTCGTACTTGTTACTCACTGTGATGGCTCCTGGCATCCCAAATTTAGGATCCACCTCAAATTTAACTTCGTAACTGCTTTTCTCAGCACCCAGGATTAGGTTTAGGTTGAGATCCTTGGACCAATCCAATATGGCTTCATGGCTCAGCTTTGGCTTCATGGACTCTTATGTTGCAATGCGACATTAAGAAGAAAAGTCAAAGGGGAATTGTTGAAATAATTTTATTTTTTTTCAATAAGAAAAAGTTAGTTTATATAGCCAAATAAGAAACATATGGTACCAAAGAGAAATATTGTAAAAAAGAAGAAGGGAGATTCACTATTATACCCAATATAGGAGCCCAAATTATAAAAATACCCTATATGAAATGGACTTTAAAAAGACACCCAAAACTCATTTACAACATAACAAAAAGGCTTTTAACTTCTTATAAATTGCAAAATTGCCATCAATTTCTTAAAACAAGCCCAATCCCAAAACCTCATAAACAAACCCAAAACGCTCAATAGGACATCAAAGTAATTTTATAATCAAAATTAAATTAAATAGAGCCAGCTGTTATTTTTTTGGGTTTGTTTATAGAAATTAAATGGTGTAGTGTTTATTTATATTTTTTGTGCTAAGAATTGGTATATGACTAAATATCTCAACAAAAAAAACATGAATTAATATTGATAAAATAATAATAATATGATAATAGTAGTATTATAGCTTTACCTGCTTCAGTTTCAGTACTAACAAGCTGTAAAACAAGAGACTTTTCCTTTTCCTTGTGGTGTGTGAAATGATCATGATTGCCATTGCCAAACCAATGAAGCATCATGTCTTGGATGCTTAGCTTCAGACTTTTCCTTACACTCACCAGCGCAGTGAGTTCGACGGGCAGCGTCGTCGTCGTCTCATCAACGGCGATAGAGGATATTAATGTACTTACCATATCCCCACCTGTGGCCTGATCATGAGCCTTCTTCTTCCTAATTTGTTGCAATCTCCTTCTCTTTGTTGAAGAAAACAAATTGGGACGAGGAGAAGAAATATTTGGCGTGTTCCAAAGAATACAATTCAGTGCCTTTGAATTAATGTGATTGGAATTAAATGAGCTGATCATAGTAGTTGTCATAGCTATATATATATATATATAATATGTTCTTTCTTCCGGCAATTTTTGCTTGCTCTGCTTCACATGAATTTCCTTTAACACTCGTATTCATATATATAGCTGATTTCAGAAGAGGAGAAAATTGGAATTTAATTAATCAATCACATCTATCACATCTATCACATCAAAAGAGGAGAAAATAACAAACTAGGGCTCTTTTCATTCACTTTTGGGACCCGTTTGGTTCACCGAATGAATTTGATGGGAAATCATTTCCCATGTCATTTCCCAAATGATGGGAAATGGTGATTCCTTTCCCATGTTTGGTAATGCTGGGAAAGTGACCCGGAAATGTCACTTTATTTCCTTTCCCATGTTTGTTTTGAGTAGGAATGGAAAACAAATTTTGTTTAGTTTTCCAATTGTACCCCTATTAAAATAATAAAAAAATACCAATAATTGTTGGATAAAAACTGTAATTATGAATTGTTAGTAAGGACAAATTAGTCAAAAAAAGTTAGTCTTACTTTCCCATGGGAAGGGAAAGTGAAACCTAAGTAGGAAGGAAGGATTCACTTTCCCTCCTACTTTCCCATGTGCTAGGCATCGCTTTCCCATGCCTGACTTACCAAACATGGGAAAGCAATTGGTTTCCCATCCCCAAGATTCCTTTCCCATGAACCAAACACAGCCTTGTCGTGATTTGGGATTTAGGTTTTCGAAAATCTCTGGTCCCTCTAGAATAATGGCCATGTGGTCAAAACTTAATGAAATTGGACACATCCTTGAAGTGATTAGAGCGTGCGTACTATTTGGTTAGTTGTCACGTTTTTAGGGATGCCAATGTTGTGTGGCGTAGACTTACTTGTTTTATAGTATCTTTGTACCATGTTTCTTCATTTTCTTGGTTTCAGACTCCCTGATCTCATTTGAAATGTGTTATTTGGGAATTCATTGTGATATATACGTAGATGCATCTAGATCTAGCTAATATATATTTTTCTCGTTTCAGTTGTCTGGTGATTTTTGCTGCAAGCGAACCTAGAATGGTCCAGCAGTAAAAAAATAGAGATATTTAGTCATATACCCATTTTTAGCACTAATGGTATAAATAAATCATATACCATTTAATTTTTATAAACAAACTCAAAAAAAAGAACATACGTGAAAATAAGTGTACGTACGTTCAATTCCTTCCCAGTTTGTTTCATTCATCAAAGTTTTTATCGTCCTCCTCAACAACCGCCCACTTGGCCCACGTCCTTTTGTATCGGAAGCAACTGCGTCGTCAGCCCTCAGAACATATTATCAGAGACAGACAACCATACATTAATGTCGGTGGTGACGTCATCAGGATCGCAAAAACGTATATTAGTGGAAAACGAGAATACCATGTTTTATTTATTTATTATCTTCATCTTCATGCATGACATACACCGAGCCCAACCAGGACCAGCTAACCTAAGCTTTTACGTTTGGGTGGTGCTAGAGGCACCAACTTTGGGCACCAACTCTCTAATAGAGGTGGAGCCCGCGAATACAACAGGTCCCACGCTCTATTAGAGAGTTGGTGCCTCTAATATTTTCCTTTACGTTTATCAACATTTGGAATTGGAAAACTTTGCTTCCCTTCCCTTGTAGGCTCTAAGCTAGCTACCTAAATTATGACATAATTGTTATACTATTGGGCACCCCTCTACGTGTAACCCCAGCCTCTGAGGTAGGCATAATGTGAGACTCCAGCCCCACATCTGTTCCTCAAATTTGGATCACCAGTTCTCTCAATTCTCTTCATCTCCATTGAGAATCTATGAAATGCCTCAACAATCACGTTGTCAGCTGACCATGTTGACAGCAAGTCCTTTCTCTCCCCAATATACTCCTCATCACCAGGAGAGTGAGCTGAGATTATATCAATTACTACAATTAATAAGTCAAAAATTCGTTCAAATTCATAGTTTGATAACATAAGATAACGGACAAGTTTTAATTTTAGACACCTTCTATAATGAGATCTGCACAAGGCCTTCAAGGGTCAAAGCGCCACCAATCTCGATAAGCAGCACAACTAAACTCCATGCAATATTTGGAAGGAGAGAAATTAGACTCTATTTTGCATCCGGCATTGACTATTTCG
This sequence comes from Prunus avium, assembly GCF_965620075.1. Lineage (NCBI taxonomy): Eukaryota > Viridiplantae > Streptophyta > Magnoliopsida > Rosales > Rosaceae > Prunus > Prunus avium. The sequence goes on from NC_142287.1 coordinate 35,308,136, forward strand.
GTATGTAAGTTTGTCTCCTTCACAATTAGATTGGCGCAACAATGACTATTTCGGGGCGGCAAATGAAAGAAACCTATCCAAAAATTAAAATGTCATATTCAATATTAGCGGTAAGTTTTCTGTGAGTCTATGTGCCTACTGATAAGCACCAAACACATAATTCAGTTAAGTTTTACTTTTCTAAGCTGGATGGATGGGATGGATCAATAATGTATCGATATCATTGTCGCCAACAAAACATAACGACGTGTATTAATATCATTTTCAATTATATCAATTGTTGTCCTGCATAAAGAGTTTCTGGTATGGCATCTAGATCAATAATGGTAGCAGCTTAGCCTGAAAAAACAAACTGTAGAACCAATAACAGAAATCGATTATGCTAACACGGTAATCAGAACAAAATCATGGTTTCCTCAACTCTGACACCAAAAAACCTATACAAGACTACCCTCAGAATTTTAAGGTCCCAAGACCTTTCCCAATATACAACTCGACCCAACAAAGGATTCAGTCCCAACAGGGGAAAGCACCTAAGAATGTGAAGAATTAATAATAAATCCAAGCGTTAAATCTGTGGTTTTCGTATCCTAAAACAATGCATATTAACTAATATCGAACAATATCCTGAAGGCAATCATAAAAGAACTGGATGTTTATCTTCTCTTTTCCAGAGTAGATTGCCTCGGCAGATCCTCCTTCCTCACCCTGGGCTGCCATCTCAATTACCATATAGAGCTTCTTGATAGGCATCTAGAGAGAGAAATTGAATGGATAGAATGAAAGTTAGAAATGGATTAAATAAAGGAAAAAGACAGAAAAATAAGATCCCCTAATTAATACCATTCAAAACATAGAACTGGATGTTTGAACGGGTTTCAGAAATGTTATTGCAAATTAATTTATGATAAAATGACTTAAAACATTAAACATAGTCGAGGTTGCAAAGTCCAGCCACATGTAAAATTTTGTCCTTCTAGAAACATCTAACAAGATAAACGTTTAGGTTTCAAAAGAAAATGTCACGAGCAGTGTCTCACAAAATTATAAGTATTTTTTCTTCTATAATTTTTCTGTTCAAAGAAGACTTGCCGAGCCACACCATAAATTAACTGTAGAAAATTCAAATTCAAATTCAAATAAAATAATGAACAAAGGTAAGGGAAGACCAAGTTTACATCATTTAGGGCCTCTGCCGCAGCATCAATGTCTTCATCAGCAAAAACATTCAACTGTGCTAGCACCTGTGATGAGAATAATGCCAAGAAATTATGAATATACATATGAAGAGCATTCAACTTACCAACAACAATGTTGAAACAACTGACAAATGTAAAAATAACAAAACAAAACCAAAATGGAAACAACAATAATGGTTACCTGCTTTGCATCCTCTGTCTTTAATGTGGGAACATTGTAAGTCACAGAGAAGGTATTACAAAAACCGATTGAATCTAGGAAGCCCAATTCACTTGTTGTTCCAAACACCAGAAGCTTTTTTCCCTGAAGATGGGAGAAAAGGTTAAAAAAGAAAGATTATAGGCATCCAAAGACTTCAGATATATAAGGAAGAGGGCTGAAAAAACCCTATCTATAATCATATTCCAAAAAGTAAAGGCTTTGTATGGTTTCAGCCAATAAATATTCTAAAACCGGTGTCTCTAATATTCAATGAAGTCTAGGGAAAATGAAAAACCTTTGGAGGAAGGCGCTTCAGAAGGACCAACAGTGTTTGAGATAGCACATTTGAAAACCTTGGACCAATAGCAACATATTCCAGTAACCTGCAACGCATTTTTAAAACAACAATTTATTCAGATATGGCTCGTAAAGGCTTTGGGGAAAAACCAAGATGAGTCACATAAGTAAATTAAACTTAGATCAGCAGTAATTACCTCTCAATGTCATCGAGGATAATGATGCTCAATGGTGACTTGTATGCATCCTCAAAAACCTATCCAAAAATTACAAATATTAAAAATGAAAAGATCGTATTATATGCAAGGCTTTTTAGTAAACCAGCAAATTATCCCATGATGTTGCTGAGTTCACAATAGCCATAGTTGAATATTTGAGACATGAAAGTGACATCTTTAAACTGACCAGTAACTAGCACTTTTCCGAAAACTACATTTTCTTAAAAGTGTCCAAGAAGACAGACAAACCTTTAAAATTTGGGCACATTTGGTGCTCTCATGAAGACCAATCATTGTCTCAGCAGAAACCTGTCCAGTAAGCAAAATTCGAAAACATTGTATCAGAAATTAAAGGAAGTGAGATATAGAAAAGATTGCAAATTCTTGAAAATCATATACATATGCAACATGAAACAAAAAATATGGGATATGAGCTTACAATCTTGACATAGGGAAAATCACTGTCGATGCCAACAGTAGCTGCTAGTGCAGATTTACCACTGTCCAATATGGGTAAAGTTCAGAATGCTCAAATAACCAAAAGAAAATTAAAAAATGAATACATAAAAACACACACATGCATACCTGCCACTAGGGCCTTCCAGAAGGCATGTAACAAGTGGGCTTCCTTTGCTCAATTTAACTTGCTCCACTAGTAGCATAGCTCTTTGATAAATGTGCTTATGTCGATCACCACAATCCACCATGCCATCAATTCTGTAAAACAAGTTGCAAAAGAATCAGGAAATGAAGTGTAAAAAAAAATTAACAGCCTCCATATCTTGCCAGACATTCAAAGAAAGCTTGATCTTCGTTTTAAACAGACTAAGATAGAGATTTCTGTTACTGTCACCAAGATTACTACTTGCTAGCTTGATCTAATATAACAACCTGATGTAAACTAAGCTAGATCGATAGCAATTACATTTCACTATTACTCAACAGCTCAATAGTAAGTTAGTAACTAAAGCAATACCTGCATCTTTCAAGGTCATCAGTGGAGGCTCCAAATGCAGGTACAATTTCATGGAGTGCATGTAGAAAATCATCCATGGTAACTTTAATACTCTCTTCATCCACTGGCTTGGTCAGATCATCCAAACTTAATTGCCTATTCAAAGCAAATGATACTGCACTTTTAACGACACCTTCAAGTTCTGCACCACTATAGTTTTTTGTGCGAGCCGCTGCAAACATGAAATATATAAGCAAAGCCCTCCATCTCCTTCGTGGATACATGTTTACAGTTCAAAGTATTATAAAAATATTAACAATTTCACGAAATAGAATTTGGAAAATAATAATAATAATAATAATAATAATAATAATAAAAGAATTTTCATTCTCAAGGTCATTGACTTTTAAAACATTGGTTTTACCCCACATGAGCCTAACTAAATATTCTTCTTGATGTAAAACCAGAACCTTCAGACAAAGATAGAGAGAAATGGAAGAAAAGGAGAGAGAGAGAGAGAGAGAGAGAGAGAGAGAGAGAGAAGTCGGTAAACTTTATTCCCCATGCCAAAAACTCTGAGATTAACTTGCAAACATTCCTATTTATGTAAGCAATCCCAAATAATGAAATGCTGCAATAGATAAGTAGATAAAAACAACCTAACTTCTACCATTGCACCTCTGCGTAAAATAAGTACATATATCCTTCTTGCATTTGTTATCCTTACTGATTTCTCATTTTTGATCACTTACCCAATGGTTGTAACTTGTAAGAGATACAACAAATCTACTACAGGCATCTTTGTTTAGGAGTAGGTGGGACAACAAATTGACAAAAATCTAAATACATTTTATACGTCCATATATAACATTAATATTGTTTCTGATACAGCTTTTCACCAGGATAGAATACTGAAACCAGCCTATGTAATATTTTAGTGTTAAAATAAGTATTTTAAAGTTACAATTTTAATCGCCATCTTCAGCTGATGTAATAATTTGAACTAAATAGTCTTCAATCAATTCTTAACTCAACCAATTAACATATAAATAAGTATCGGTGAGCACGTCACTTTTGCACATACCAAGCTCTTGGAGGTTCACATCCGGAGCAAGAAAAGAGCTCTCCTTCATCTTGTTCGTATGAATTTGTAGAATCTGTAGACGACCATTTTCATCAGGAAGGCTTATCTCAATTTGCACTTCCAGACGTCCTGGCCTACAAACCAGGAAAATATGGAAAATTATAAGATGTTTACAGAGTAAACATGTAGTGGAATGACTTTGAATATCAGCAAGTTCATTTCTCATCCATCATTAAAAAAATCCAAAGCAAAATTCCAATTGTGTAAGGTTGTTCAGACTGCATATAGCTACTAACGCTTCACATATCTTCAATAAACATGTTATAACCCATGTTTGAAAATCACCATAATGTTCCATTGACCAACAATACGGCAGTTTCAGTCCACTATAACCAACAATACCAACAATACAGAAATGTTGACTACGAGTTGTTATTCATTCTTCTGAAGACATAAGATGAACCTAGATAACTGGAGCAGTTTAAAAAAACACAGCAGTGAGCAGGGTACGGAGGGATGAAGAGAGAGAGCACCTCAAAAGGGCTTCATCGAGCAAATCTTTTCTGTTAGTCATCCCAATAAGCAAAACATTATTGAGAGACTCCACGCCATCAATCTGAAAAACAAGTGGTTTCTCAGCCATAAGAAGATTCCGTAGGAAAATCAAGAAGAGTATAATGGCCAAGCAACAACATTTTTGCAAGACTTACAGCCCAATTTTAAATTTCACTGACCTTTGTGAGTAATTGGTTCACAATACTGTCATGAACCCCTGTACCATCTCTAGTTGATCCTCTTGACTATATTGCAAAATAAAGCACGTGTTATGGTCTTGTTGTATAAAACCTTGAATGCCTAACCAAAAAAACCTTAAATCCAACTGAAGCTATGCAACTGTGAAAAGGAAGGGTTGATGGGGTTATGCAATATAGAAGAAACAGCTCCATGAGGAAATCTGAGTAATCAGCATAGAGTAAGAAATCTTTATACCTTACAAATAGCATCAATTTCATCAAAGATTATCACATGCAAATCACTTTGGTCTCCTGAAAAATAAATGGCATGATGACATTAGAAATTATATATAAAAAACCCAACCTAAAACTGCTCTTGACACATATATTTCCCTTACCATTAGCCCTTTGATCATTCTCAGCATCGGCAAATAGATCCCTAACATTTTTTTCAGTTTCACCAACAAACTTGCTCAAGACTTCAGGGCCATTAACAATCTAGTACAGTTCATCAAAGATAACAATCAGTCCATAAATCACCAACGTAAAAATTAACTAAGGATAAGCTGCATTTCAGAAATCATTCAGACATGCTCAGATAACGTTATAACCTTAAGACAATGTAGTTGCATCAAAATAATGTGTTAAATCATGATTCGGCATGGTTCCACGTTTACAGCTGGCAGAGCTTAATCAACTCATTACCTTAGCATGTTAAGAAGAATGAGAATCTTGTTCTTAGTTTCATCTGAGTTTCCTGTGTCCTCAATTGGTAATCTTCTTTGAAATTATAGTTGAAACTTTGTTGGAAACAGAAAGTAACCATTCAAATATTCATAAGTTCTCAACTGCCCCTAGCAAATCTTAGAAATTTAATACAATAAATGGATCCGTCTTCAAACCTTTGGTTCTTTCCCGTTCAACATCTTTCCAATTTGACGAGCCATGAGAGTTTTTCCAGTACCAGGTGGCCCATAAAGCAGCATACCCTTTACATGCTTGATCCCTAATCTGGAACATCAAAGTCTTTCCAATTAGGAGTATAGTATACAGATAGACCAAAAGGATACCAATACAGCTAGAAAAATCAGTTATCTTACTTATTTGTCACGTGGGGAGGGAATACACGGGAGGCAAAAGCTCTTCGAAATATGTCTGCAAACTCGTCACCCAAGCCACCAATTCCAAGAGTTTGAAGATTAAATTCTTTATGCCTGAATATGCTGCTACTTGCAGCTTCACGCTGATTTACAATCTGGAAAACACAAGTCAGTATATCAAATTTCAAAACATTATTCAATATTGTTTATTACTCAAAGTGATATTGAGTATTTTCTGTTGTACACATCCATCATATCAAATTGATCACAACTCTGATTGAAATAGGATATGCAGCTAAAAACGTGATTGAAGGTGCAAGTGCAAAACTGATTCATCATTGGGAGACCTTCACAACCATGTACCTAGTGCGTTCAACCAATCTAGGATAGGATTAATTTATTCTTATTGTAAACAAAACCTATAATGGCAACCATTACAAACTACATGAAGTAATTTTTTTTTCCTAAACATAGAAATAAAAATATATGTAGCCTGCCAAGACAAATATACAAAAATGTAACATAACTGCCCTTTCCACTATTTATAGTTATTGAGCTTGACATCATTTCACAAATTACAGGAAAATTTAAAGATAGATAGCTCACCTTTATACCACTTGCATTTGATGTCTCGAAGATGATGTATGTGTCATTCACAATCATTCCTCTTTCTATACCATTAGAGGTTTCTTGTCCCTCTACAGCAGCTTGATTAACAGTGAAAATGTAATTAATCCCATGAAACTCAAATGATACTCTTTGTCCTGCCGTCATAACCTGCACATAAAAAGGCCCAATGTTCCAGTTGAATCCCAACCCCAGACGATATAAAACAAGTATGAAGAACAAGTAACCAAAGGAGAATGTAGAAGCTACCTGGTTCATAAACTTCTTTTTAAGTTGGTTTGACAAGAGAACAGCATCAACCTACAAAACAATCCAAAATTCTTCAAATCCATAATGCTTTGGATGGCATTTGCATTTGTAGAAAAATAGAGAAGAAGAATGTGAAAATGGAAATCCATATGCATATACCTGTTCACTTTTAGTCCCTTTTTTCACAAACTCCAAATCTAGCGTGAGCAGCGCCAGGTTGAAATCCTCAGGCGGAACAAACCTAAAATAGGGATTTCCATAATGCAATTAGAAACTGAAAAACGATCGAACCTCAGCTCCAAGCCAGATTGATTGAGTGCCTGACTAACCTGCTCACAGACACTGAATCGCCAGTGGACACCCTAGCATGCCGCCGTTGGATTGCGTTCAGCGCAATGTGACCCTTTTGTATGCTGTGATGAGGAGTTTCTTTCAGTTAAGCAAATCAAAAAAACCAAACAAGAACACAACACCGAATGAAATGTGATCAAGTAATGACAGATTTCTGTGAAAATTCGATAATTAGATGCGGAGAACGTAAATATAATCAGAAACTGTAATAATGAAAAGGATATGAGACAGTGAGGACGAAGGCGTCGCCGACGGAAGCCAGATTGAGCCTGGTGCCGGGGATGGCGAAGTTTTGAAGATCGGCAGGCGAGCAGTAGGCCAGATTGGTCAAAGCCAGATCTGCAGCCGGGGTGTTGGTGACTATCATCGTGGTCGCAGGAGCAGAGGATGAGAACCCGAACCGGCCGGCCATTTTAGATCAAAGGCGGAGGAGATCTGGTTCCTTTGGTTGTAAGATATGGAGACGACGAAGGTTCTTTTTCTTTTGAATTTTGTGATTTTGGTGACCCAAATGAAAGCCCAAAAGAATCGTTGAAGGCCTTACAGCCCAAAAGAACCATATATATGCGAAACATAACTTTATTAATATATAAATATAAAATTACTCACAAATGTCAAATTGTGATTGGTATATAAATATAAATTTCTATTTGCGTGAAATAATCTAATTTTTAGGTCAAGAAATATGACGTATACGAACCAATTATACGAGACTAATTTCCTTATAAGAATACGAGTTGAATGACACGTGCGAACCAATTATGTGCCTTTAAGAAGAGCCCTACTTCGTCAGCACAATCAAAACATAAACTACAACTCACAAAGAGCCCTACTTCCTATGCTCGAACTGAATCCTAAATAATAAAAGCAACATAATGCTACAAACATAAAATTAAAACAAAAGCAACATAAATATTTTAATATTTAACTAGAGACACAAGTTTGTAACTCAAATGATTAAGAGCATTTATCTCTACACACAGTGATTGCTAACCTTGAGATTTTAAGAGTCATGTATGAAACTTAAGCTTGGACCCTTACATAATCTAGTACGAAAATACTCCAAAAATAATATTTTTTTCATGACTTAATTCCATAAAATAATTTTTTCATAACTAAAATTCATCATTAATTGACATGCAATATAAATCATAAATCAAATTCATAAAAGTTTCAATGTTTTAAGTTGATAAAATTAAATATTAATATGTTCAGTACAAAAATAAGCTCTATCAAGAGCTCCTATTTGAGATTGAGTCAATTGCTCAATTTTATCCTTTTTATAATCATTTTGTATAATCCATAGTCAATTATGCGCTTGATTATATATACAATATCTATAATTTTAATATATAATATACAAATAAAAAAATTTGGGGCCTTGTGCAGTGGCGCCACACAACCTAGTGGCACCCCTGCCTAGACCTAAGGTCATAAATTCAATTCGTCTAATACCACTTGTATAAAATATATATATATATATATAACACGTATTAACTCAACTAAATGCTTGGAACAATGTGTTACAACTCAATATTTTTTTTCAACTTATGTGATATTTGATGTATACACTACGTCATTGTACTAAAATAACAAAACTATCTTTTTCCTAAACAATATATATATTTGTGTGAGTCCCATATAAATTAGTGGAATGGTCATTTTCAGTTGCATTTTTTTGGATCTGCTCAGTTTTAGTTTTTGGGCATGGTTGTTTTGTGATGCTTTAGTTATGTTTTTTTTCCCAAGTTTTTGTGGTATAATTGAATTGCAGAATCTTCATCAAGTCATGTAGATAAGCATTTTGTATTTGATACGGCACATAGGAGTTCAAGACATGGCATGTTTTTGCTTTCAGAACAACTCCTCTTACTACTATACCCATAAATCTTTGTATAAGATTGTTGTTCTGGTTGGCAAAGAGATAGCAAAAATCACCATCTTGCATTTTTATTAAAACAAGTAAGAAATAATCTTATCATATTTTATTAAGAAAATTTTTGGCAAGTTACAACTGAAAAGCTTGATCACTATATAATATTTGTACTTAATTTATTTAAAATATATTAATTTATTTTAAAATATGTGAAAACTATGAGTATAATATGTGAATTTTTTGTGTATTATTGAAAATTTTGTAAAAAATACTTGTATTAAACAAGAAAAATACATACATATGTTCGTGTATTGTATGTTGTTGTTTTAAAAAAAGTGTATTTTACCAAGTCTTTAAGGTGTATAAGAAAAACAGAAATATTATTGAAAAATACATACGTATGTGTATACTACGAGTATTAAACGGGAAAATTCTAAATTTGTTATACAAGTAAAAACTCAAAAAGAGATAATAGAGACTCGGGTAATGGCCTAATCTATATCTATATATATAAAGCAAAAGGCAGAGAATGGTGAAACATTAAAAATACCAGAAAATGCCCTTGGTTAATGCAAACATTAAGAATTGAAATTATTAATTAACTGAGGATAATATGGTAAATTTACACTTTTTCATATTAAAAAAATATAAAATTAAAAGAAAAATCAGATAATGGATCCTCTTTTTATGGAACGCAACTATCGATTATCTTTTTTAATTCTAAAATAAATTTAATTTTTTCTTTTAAAAAGCTTCTCGCAGGCGCGGATGCGCATGCAGAGAGGCTAGTAGTGAATAATTGGTAAATTTTTTCATTAACTTCATGAATTATATTACTTAATAAATATTCACTAAATAAACAATAATTAATATATAATTACTAATTTAACTAATTAAATCAGGCAAATATATTATTTAATTACTAACAACAAATTTTTAAAAAAATTAATTAACCTAAAAATCCTAAGTTCATATTTATTTTTTTTCAAAAAGACCTCTCCTGACGAAATTTCGTCGGCAGAGATATTTTCGTCGGGAAAAACCTAATCCGACAAAGTTTTGCCGGCATAGACCTATGCCGACGAAATTTCGTAGGGAGAAGTGTTCATTTATTTATTTTTAAAATTTTTAATTTAAAAAATATAAAATTAATTTCTTTTCTTTTGTTTTTTGGATAACATCTTTAATTTAATATATGTAATTAATTAATATCTTATCCTTTTTGAATTACTTTAATTAGTAATTATTTTTTCATTATTATTTCTTTGGTGAATATTTATTAAGTAATATAATTCATGAAGTTCATTAAACAATTTACCAATTATTCACTAAATAAACAATAATTAAAATATAATTACTAATTTAACAAATTGAATAAGGCAAATATATTATTTAATTACTAACAATAAAATTAAAATTAAAATTAATTAACCTAAAAATCCTAAGTTCATATTTATTTATTTTTTTAAAGACCTCTCCTGACGAAATTTCGTCGGCAAAGATATTTTCGTCGGGAGAAACCTAATCCGACAAAGTTTTGCCGGCATAGACCTATGCCGATGAAATTTCTTCGGGAGAAGTGTTCATTTATTTATATTTAAAATTTTTAATTTTAAAAATATAAAATTAATTTCTTTTCTTTTGTTTTTTGGATAACATCTTTAATTTAATATATGTAATTAATTAATATCTTATCCTTTTTGAATTACTTTAAATAGTAATTATGTTTTCATTATTATTTCTTTGGTGAATATTTATTAAGTAATATAATTCATGAAGTTCATTAAACAATTTACCAATTATTCACTAAATAAACAATAATTAAAATATAATTTCTAATTTAACTAATTGAATAAGGCAAATATATTATTTAATTACTAACAATAAAATTTAAAAAAAAAATTAATTAACCAAAAAATCCTAAGTTCATAATTATTTATTTTTTTAAAAGACCTCTCCTGACGAAATTTCGTCAGCAAAGATATTTTCGTCGGGAGAAACCTAATCCGACAAAGTTTTGACGGCATAGACCTATGCCGATGAAATTTCGTCGGGAGAAGTGTTCATTTATTTAATTTTAAAATTTTTAATTTTAAAAATATAACATTAATTTCTTTTCTTTTGTTTTTTGGATAACATCTTTAATTGAATATACGTAATTAATTAATATCTTATCCTTTTTGAATTACTTTAAGTAGTAATTATGTTTTCATTATTATTTCTTTGGTGAATATTTATTAAGTAATATAATTCATGAAGTTCATTAAACAATTTACCAATTATTCACTAAATAAATAATAATTAAAATATAATTACTAATTTAACTAATTGAATAAGGCAAATATATTATTTAATAACTAACAATAAAAGTTTAAAAAAAATTAATTAACCCAAAAATCCTAAGTTCATATCTATTTATTTTTTAAAAAGACCTTTCTCGACGAAATTTCGTCATCAGAGGTATTTTCGTCGGGATAAACCTAATCCGACAAAGTTTTGCCGGCATAAACTTATGCCGACGAACTTTCGTCGGGAGAAGTGTTCATTTACTTATTTTTAAAATTTTTAATTTTAAAAATGTAAAATTAGTTTATTTTCTTTTGTTTTTTTTGGCAAACATCTTTAATTTAATATATGTAATTAAGTAAATTTTTATCCTTTTTGAATTACTTTAATTAGTAATTATGTTTTAATTATTATTTTTTTAGTGAATATTTATTAAGTAATATAATTCATGAAGTTAATTAAAAAATTTGCCAATTATTCACTAAATAAACAAGAATTAAAATATAATTACTAATTTAACTAATTGAATAATGCAAATATATTATTCAATTACTAACAATAAAATTAAAATAATTAACCTAATAATCCTAAGTTCATATTTATTTATTTTTTTAAAAGACATCTCCTGACGAAATTTCGTCGGCAGAGATATTTTCGTCGGGAGAAACCTAATCCGACAATGTTTTGCCGGCATAGACCTATGCTGATGAAATTGTGTCGGGAGAAGTGTTTACGTTATTTTTTAAATTTTTTAAAGAAAAAATACGAAATTAGTTTCTTTAAAATATAGTCTTATACATATATACATATGTATGTACGTATTTTTCAATAATACATTCGTATTCTACACACGTCTACTATTTTTTAAAAAGCAAACGTACAATAGTCGTATTTTACATGTACATACGTATTTCTAATGCTTAATACACATATTTTTTTACAAAATTTTTAGTAATTCTCACAAAGTTCACGTATTATACAAATAATTCTCACATATTATTAAATACGAATAATAGATGTTATAAAAATTATACTAAAATATTGTATAGTGACTTATTAATATCTACTTTGGATATGTTAAAACTAGCAAATTAATATCTATAAAGTACAAGCTAATGAAACTTGGAGGGTCCTCTTTTCTTTTTTTAATTTATATATTAAATAGTATAGATAGACCTTTTAGAATAGTATAGCCGGGCGGCAATACTACGAAATTTTTTTTTTCTTCCAAAAATAGTATAGTGACACGTGGCGTCTAATCGCTGGAGGGCCCTTTTAATAAAAATTAAAAAAATAGTAAAGCCGGGCGGCTATACTCTGCGTTTTTGAAAAGTTGAATTGTATTGACACGTGGCGCCTAATGATTGGGGTCCTCTTTTTTTTATACATATAAAATAGTACAGCCGCACGGCTATACTCAGTTTTATAAATTTTTTTGGGGACGTACAGCCGCACGGCTATACTATTTTACGAACCCTTTAAGTAGCATAATATGTATTTCTCTTTTTTAATTACTTTGATTAGTAATTATGTTTTAGTTATTATTTACTTAGTGAATATTGAAGGAAAAAAAGAAAAAGAACAATTGAATTCCTATTTATTAAGTAATATAATTCATGAAATGAATTAAAATATTTAATACTAATTATTCACTAAATAAATAATAATTAAAATATAATTACTAATTTAACTAATTAAATCAGTCAAATCTATCATTTAATTTCTAAAAATAAATTTTTAAAAAATTAATTTAACCTAAACATCCTAATTTTATATTTCATTTTTTGTAAAAGACCTCTCCCGACGAAATTTCGTCGGCGTAGGTTATTTTGTCGGGAGAAACCTAATCCGACAAGTATTTGCCGGCATAGACCTATCCCGACGAAATTTCGTCGGGAGAAGTGTTTCCGTTATTTTTAAAATTTTTTAAAGAAAAAATACGAAATTAGTTTCTTTAAAATATAGTCTTATACATATATACATATGTATGTACGTATTTTTCAATAATACATTCGTATTCTACACACGTCTACTATTTTTTAAAAAGCAAACGTACAATAGTCGTATTTTACATGTACATACGTATTTCTAATGCTTAATACACATATTTTTTTACAAAATTTTTAGTAATTCTCACAAAGTTCACGTATTATACAAATAATTCTCACATATTATTAAATACGAATAATAGATGTTATAAAAATTATACTAAAATATTGTATAGTGACTTATTAATATCTACTTTGGATATGTTGAAACTAGCAAATTAATATCTATAAAGTACAAGCTAATGAAACTTGGAGGGTCCTCTTTTCTTTTTTTAATTTATATATTAAATAGTATAGATAGACCTTTTAGAATAGTATAGCCGGGCGGCAATACTACGAATTTTTTTTTTCTTCCAAAAATAGTATAGTGACACGTGGCGTCTAATCGCTGGAGGGCCCTTTTAATAAAAATTAAAAAAATAGTAAAGCCGGGCGGCTATACTCTGCGTTTTTGAAAAGTTGAATTGTATTGACACGTGGCGCCTAATGATTGGGGTCCTCTTTTTTTTATACATATAAAATAGTACAGCCGCACGGCTATACTCAGTTTTATAAATTTTTTTGGGGACGTACAGCCGCACGGCTATACTATTTTACGAACCCTTTAAGTAGCATAATATGTATTTCTCTTTTTTAATTACTTTGATTAGTAATTATGTTTTAGTTATTATTTACTTAGTGAATATTGAAGGAAAAAAAGAAAAAGAACAATTGAATTCCTATTTATTAAGTAATATAATTCATGAAATGAATTAAAATATTTAATACTAATTATTCACTAAATAAATAATAATTAAAATATAATTACTAATTTAACTAATTAAATCAGTCAAATCTATCATTTAATTTCTAAAAATAAATTTTTAAAAAATTAATTTAACCTAAACATCCTAATTTTATATTTCATTTTTTGTAAAAGACCTCTCCCGACGAAATTTCGTCGGCGTAGGTTATTTTGTCGGGAGAAACCTAATCCGACAAGTATTTGCCGGCATAGACCTATCCCGACGAAATTTCGTCGGGAGAAGTGTTTCCGTTATTTTTAAAATTTTTTAAAGAAAAAAATACGAAATTAGTTTCTTTAAAATATAGTCTTATACATATATACATATGTATGTACGTATTTTTCAATAATACATTCGTATTCTACACACGTCTACTATTTTTTAAAAAGCAAACGTACAATAGTCGTATTTTACATGTACATACGTATTTCTAATGCTTAATACACATATTTTTTTACAAAATTTTTAGTAATTCTCACAAAGTTCACGTATTATACAAATAATTCTCACATATTATTAAATACGAATAATAGATGTTATAAAAATTATACTAAAATATTGTATAGTGACTTATTAATATCTACTTTGGATATGTTGAAACTAGCAAATTAATATCTATAAAGTACAAGCTAATGAAACTTGGAGGGTCCTCTTTTCTTTTTTTAATTTATATATTAAATAGTATAGATAGACCTTTTAGAATAGTATAGCCGGGCGGCAATACTACGAATTTTTTTTTTTCTTCCAAAAATAGTATAGTGACATGTGGCGTCTAATCGCTGGAGGGCCCTTTTAATAAAAATTAAAAAAATAGTACAGCCGGGCGGCTATACTCTGCGTTTTTGAAAAGTTGAATTGTATTGACACGTGGCGCCTAATGATTGGGGTCCTCTTTTTTTTATACATATAAAATAGTACAGCCGCACGGCTATACTCAGTTTTATAAATTTTTTTGGGAACGTACAGCCGCACGGCTATACTATTTTACGAACCCTTTAAGTAGCATAATATGTATTTCTCTTTTTTAATTACTTTGATTAGTAATTATGTTTTAGTTATTATTTACTTACAGTGTGTTTGGATGAGGAAATTTAAAAATACAAATGATTTCATAAATGATAGAAATTAAAATGACGGAAATTAATGTTCTAGAATTTGTAAAGTTTTTTGTTTGGGTGACGGATTTAAAACACGGAATTTAACCTTTATTTGAAAAGTTATCTTTTTAAAAACTCAATCTCTCTTGGGATTTTAGAAATGACGACTTTTAGATGGAATTTAAAGTTGGGATTTATGATCACCAAATTCCATGTTTTTTCCCACACGGAATTTCTAAATTTCTATGTTTTTTTTATCCAAACACGGGAATTGGTTCATGTCAATTTAGAAATTCCGACTTTTGTCAAAATTTCAAATTTATTTCCCTCATCCAAACGCACCATTAGTGAATATTGAAGGAAAAAAAGAAAAAGAACAATTGAATTCCTATTTATTAAGTAATATAATTCATGAAATGAATTAAAATATTTAATACTAATTATTCACTAAATAAATAATAATTAAAATATAATTACTAATTTAACTAATTAAATCAGTCAAATCTATTATTTAATTTCTAAAAAATTAATTTAACCTAAACATCCTAATTTTATATTTCATTTTTTGTAAAAGACCTCTCCCGACGAAATTTCGTCGGCACAAGTCTCTTACACCTCTCCCGACCAAATTTCGTCGGCATAGGTTATTTTGTCGGGAGAAACCTAATCCGACAAGTATTTGCCGGCATAGACCTATCCCGACGAAATTTCGTCGGGAGAAGTGTTCATTTATTTATTTTTAAAAATTTTAATTTTAAAAATATAAAATTAATTTCTTTTCTTTTGTTTTTTGGATAACATCTTTAATTTAATATATGTAATTAATTAATATCTTATCCTTTTTGAATTACTTTAATTAGTAATTATGTTTTCATTATTATTTGTTTGGTGAATATTTATTAAGTAATATAATTCATGAAGTTCATTAAACAATTTACCAATTATTCACTAAATAAACAATAATTAAAATATAATTTCTAATTTAACTAATTGAATAAGGCAAATATATTATTTAATTACTAACAATAAAATTTTAAAAAAAAAATAATTAACCTAAAAATCCTAAGTTCATAATTATTTATTTTTTTAAAAGACCTCTCCTGACGAAATTTCCTCACCAAAGATATTTTCGTCGGGAGAAACCTAATCCGACAAAGTTTTGCCGGCATAGACCTATGCCGATGAAATTTCGTCGGGAGAAGTGTTCATTTATTTATTTTTAAAATTTTTATTTTTAAAAATATAACATTAATTTCTTTTCTTTTGTTTTTTGGATAACATCTTTAATTTAATATACGTAATTAATTAATATCTTATCCTTTTCGAATTACTTTAAGTAGTAATTATGTTTTCATTATTATTTCTTTGGTGAATATTTATTAAGTAATATAATTCATGAAGTTCATTAAACAATTTACCAATTATTCACTAAATAAATAATAATTAAAATATAATTACTAATTTAACTAATTGAATAAGGCAAATATATTATTTAATTACTAACAATAAAAGTTTAAAAAAAATTAATTAACCCAAAAATCCTAAGTTCATATCTATTTATTTTTTAAAAAGACCTTTCCCGACAAAATTTCGTCGGCCGAGGTATTTTCGTCGGGATAAACCTAATCCGACAAAGTTTTGCCGGCATAAACTTATGCCGACGAAATTTCGTCGGGAGAAGTGTTCATTAATTTATTTTTAAAATTTTTAATTTTAAAAATGTAAAATTAGTTTATTTTCTTTTGTTTTTTTTGGCAAACATCTTTAATTTAATATATGTAATTAAGTAAAATTTATCCTTTTTGAATTACTTTAATTAGTAATTATGTTTTAATTATTAATTTTTTAGTGAATATTTATTAAGTAATATAATTCATGAAGTTAATTAAAAAATTTGCCAATTATTCACTAAATAAACAAGAATTAAAATATAATTACTAATTTAACTAATTGAATAATGCAAATATATTATTTAATTACTAACAATAAAATTTAAAATTAATTAATTAACCTAAAAATCCTATGTTCATATTTATTTATTTTTTTAAAAGACCTCTTCTGACGAAATTTCGTCGACAGAGATATTTTCGTCGGGAGAAACCTAATCCGACAATGTTTTGCCGGCATAGACCTATGCCGATGAAATTGCATCGGGAAAAGTGTTCATTTATTTATTTTTGAAATTTTTAATTTTAAAAATATAAAATTAGTTTCTTTTCTTTTGTTTTTTGGCCAACATCTTTAATTTAATATATGTAATTAAGTAATATCTTATCCTTTTTGAATTACTTTAATTAGTAATTATGTTTTCATTATTATTTCTTTGGTGAATATTTATTAAGTAATATAATTCATGAAGTTCATTAAACAATTTACCAATTATTCACTAAATAAACAATAATTAAAATATAATTACTAATTTAACTAATTGAATAAGGCAAATATATTATTTAATTACTAACAATAAAATTAAAAAAAAAATTTAATTAACCTAAAAATCCTAAGTTCATATTTATTTATTTTTTTAAAAGACCTCTCCCGACGAATTTTCGTCGGGATAAACCTATTCCGACAAAGTTTTGCTGGCATAAACCTATGCCGACGAAATTTCGTCGGGAGAAGTGTTCATTTATTTATTTTTAAAATTGTTAATTTTAAAAATATAAAATTAGTGTATTTTCTTTTGTTTTTGGCAAACATCTTTAATTTAATATATGTAATTAAGTAAAATTTTATCCTTTTTGAATTACTTTAATTAGTAATTATGTTTTAATTATTATTTTTTTAGTGAATATTTATTAAGTAATATAATTCATGAAGTTAATTAAAAAATTTGCTAATTATTCACTAAATAAACAAGAATTTAAATATAATTACTAATTTAACTAATTGAATAATGCAAATATATTATTTAATTACTAACAATAAAATTTAAAAAAAATTAATTAACCTAAAAATCCTAAGTTCATATTTATTTATTTTTTTTAAAAGACCTCTCCTAACGAAATTTCGTCGGCACATGTATTTTCGTCGGGATAAACCTAATCCGACAAAGTTTTGCCGGCATAGACCTATGCCGATGAAATTTCGTCGGGAGAAGTGTTCATTTATTTATTTTTAAAATTTTTAATTTTTAAAATATAGAATTAGTTTGTTTTGTTTTGTTTTTTGGCCAACATCTTTAATTTAATATATGTAATTAAGTAATATCTTATCCTTTTTGAATTACTTTAATTAGTAATTATGTTTTCATTATTATTTCTTTGGTGAATATTTGTTAAGTAATATAATTCATGAAGTTCATTAAACAATTTACCAATTATTCACTAAATAAACAATAATTAAAATATAATTACTAATTTAACTAATTGAATAAGGCAAATATATTATTTAATTACTAACAATAAAATTTTAAAAAAACTTAATTAACCTAAAAATCCTAAGTTCATATTTATTTATTTTTTAAAAAGACCTCTCCCGACGAAATTTCGTCGGCAGATGTATTTTCGTCGGGATAAACCTAATCCGACAAAGTTTTGCTGGCATAAACCTATGCCAATGAAATTTCGTCGGGAGAAGTGTTCATTTATTTATTTTTAAAATTTTTAATTTTTAAAATATAAAATTAGTTTATTTTCTTATGTTTTTGGCCAACATCTTTAATTTAATATATATAGTTAAGTAATATCTTATCCTTTTTGAATTACTTTAATTAGTAATTATGTTTTCATTATTATTTATTTGGTGAATATTTATTAAGTAATATAATTCATGAAGTTAATTAAAAAAATTATCAATTATTCACTAAATAAACAATAATTAAAATATAATTACTAATTTAACTAATTAAATAAGGCAAACATATTATTTAATTACTAACAATAAAATTTAAAAAAAATTAATTAACCTAAAAATCCTAAGTTCATATATATATTTTTTTAAACAGACATCTCTCGACGAAGTTTCGTTGGCAGAGGTATTTTCGTCTGGAGAAACCTAATCCGAAAAAGTTTTGCCGGCATAAACCTATGTTGACGAAATTTCGTCAGGAGAAGTGTTCATTTATTTATTTTTTATAATTTTTAATTTTTAAAATATGAAATTAGTTTCTCGGCTAAAAAAAAACTAAAAAACCGCGTATAGCCTCTCGTCTATACTATTTATATATAAAAAAAAGAACCGCCTAGCGATAAGGGGCCTACGTGTTAAAAATAGTATAGTCCCACAACTATACTATTTTAAAAATAAACATATAACCGGTTAGGTGTACTATTTATTTTTTTTTTAAAAAAACGAGTATAGCCGGTCGCTTATACTATTTATAAAATAAATAAAAAATCCGCCTATTTATTGGGTTCCCAAGTGTCAAACAAGTATAGCCGTTCAGGAATACTGTTTATTAAAAAAATTAAATCAAAACAAGCCCAGTAAAGCTGGCCGGCTATACTATTTTAAAAAAAAATTATAATAATCATGTATAGCCGCTGGCTATACTATTTATATATAAAAAAACACCTATCTAGCGATTAGGGGCCACGTGTAAAAAAAAGTATCTCCGCCTGGCTATACTATTTTTAAAATAAATATAAAAACAGAGTATAGCCGCCTGGCTATACTAGTTAAAAATAAAATAAAAACCGGATATAGCCGCTCGGCTATACGATTCATAAAATAAAATAAAAAAATCCGCCTAGGTATTAGGCATCCACGTGTCAAAACAGTATGGCTATACGGTTTATTAAAAAATTAAAACAGAAAACCCAGTGAAGCCGTCCGGCTATACTATTTTTAAAAAACATTTAAAAAACCGAGTATAGCCGTTCTGCTGTACGATTTATATATAAAACAGACCCGCCTAGCGATTATGGCCCACGTATCCAAAAGAGTATAGCCCGTCGGCTATACTATTTTTAAAATAAAAAAAATACCGCGTATAGCCGCCCGGCTATACGATTTATTGAAGAAAAAAAAAGTATAGCGATTATGGCTATACGTATCCAAAAAAGTATAGCCGTTGGGCATCTATGTGTCAAAAAAGTTGAGCCGCTCGGCTATACGATTTTTTTTATAAAAAAAACCGGAGTATAGCCGCTCGGCGGTACTATTTTCTTTTAATTTTAAAACTCGTTGGAAAACCCGAAACTAGATATAAACATAATGGGTTGATTGAAAAAAAGACATCCTAAACATAATGGTGGAACCGTAATTTCTCAACTAACCGATAATAAACAAAGCCGCGAGATTCCGAATGGCCAACCGAAAGATCGGCCACCTCAAAACCTCAAACTGAACCAAAAGCTAAAACCCTAGCCCCAGCTGAAGTCTGAAGCGAGCTCAAAACCCCCAAAATTCAAAAACCAAGGCCAACAACATATCATCACATAAGGATGTTCATGGCGAACCGACGGCGCCTCCAAGTTCTGACCCGCCACGCCTCAGCCCTCTTCTCCACAAACACTACATTCCAGTCCCTCCAAACTCCACCTCCCCTCCCCATCTATCAACCCCTCAAAACCCTCACCTCCAAATTCCCTCTCATTTTCACCAACCCCGATCCCAATTGGTCGCAAATCCGCCATGTCTCGTCGAGCCGAATCGGAGATGTGAATGAAGACAATGAGCACAGTGAAGAAGAAGATGACGATGACGACGATGATGATGACGATTATTATGATGATGATGAAGCAGTTGGGGATAGTGAGGACGAGAGTGTTTCTGGGTGCGGCTCGAAAAGGGAGTATACTGCGGAGGAGAAAGAGGCGGAGGCCGCCGCTATTGGGTACCAAGTGATTGGGCCTCTTCAGAAATCTGATAGGGTTTTCAAACCGTATGAACCGGTTTTCGCTGTGCTTCAGGTTCGTGTCTGGTGGTTTCACTTTATCGTTTGCCATCAATGAGACTGTTAAAAATGGTGAAATGGGTTTTGGTTAATGTGATTTGTTATTGTTCTTGTAGATTGGTTCGCATCAGTTCAAGGTTAGCAATGGGGACTGCATTTTCACTGAAAGATTGAAGTTCTGTGAAGTGAATGATAAGGTAGGTACAGATTTATTGTTGCCCATTGTGTTGTACTGCATTTACCCAAACAAATGAATGTCAGTATTTCATATTCTCGGAAATTGAAATCACAAGTTCATTCTGATATCCTGTAGCTGTACAATGTACTGGTGTTATATTCATAGGAAGTAGGGAGATTGAATTTCTAGTTATTCCCGTTTGTTATTGACCCTTATGGTGCTACTCTTCCTATACGGCATTGCATTATAATGAAACCTGTGATACCAATTTCCTTGTAATCAGACATTCATCCGGCAATGCTAGTAGTGTAGTATGGAAGCCAAACTAGTGAACTTACATTCCACTTTCCTCTAATCTTTTGTTTCTGCTTCTTCTAGCTTGTTTTGTAATAGCTCTTCTGATGTCTGTTTCAGAACTTAGATAAGTAGATGAAACAAGGGCTTTATTTTCTCTGGGGAGTTTGATGATTTTGCCTAGTTGTCAGACTATATGAGATCAAATTGTTGTATCACTTCGTATTTTCTTGTGGATTTATTTTTTCTAATTTTATATATGAACTCAATTATTTAATGGTTCAAATGCATTTAATGGTTCAAATGCTTGTCTATTACAGTTAATATTGAACAAGGTTCTCTTGCTGGGCTCAAGTAGTCAGACAATAATCGGTAGGCCCCTACTACCAGATGCAGCAGTTCATGCAGTTGTTGAGGAGCACGTAAGTGTGACACCATTGTTTCTTTCTTCTTACTATGTGCGCGTGAGTGAGTAGGTACAACCTATGTCTTTCTTGGCATTACCAATGTGGATTGGAGAACAGGTTCTCTCATATCTTTTGTGGTATAATTTTATTTCTTGAGAGGATTTTCCTCTGGAAAGAAAAAAGCTAGAGTAAAGAGTGTGCTTCAGATTTCTTTTTTCTTATTTGTTTGTTTTTTTCTTCACCTCAGGCATTAGATGCAAAGGTAATTATTTTTAAGAAAAAGAGAAGGAAGAATTACCGTCGAACCAAAGGACATCGCCAGGTATGTTTAGAAATCCCTTGTCTAAACAGTCATAATGTGTTTGTCTTAGTACATTGATTATCGTTTTACTTGGAATTTTTTCAGGAATTGACAAAGTTGAGGATAGTTGATGTTCAAGGGATTGAGAAACCAGAAGTCCCTGAAAAGCCTCCAAAAGCACCTGGTAAGAAGCCAGAAAAGGTTGCCGTTGCTGCTTAGGAGAAACATTCCCTATGGTTGAATATTGGCAATAATGGCATTCCACTCATAAGGTTGTGCTTTATGGTGAGCATGATCAGATTCCTACGTTGCTCCATGCTCATTTTGGGATGTCATTCGAAATAGAGATTTAGATTGAACCAGAGGTGGTAGGTGTTGTAGGATTTGTTACACAATTATTTGTGTTTTGTATCTTCTGTATTTAGAAGTGCAAATTGTGAAACTGTGAGGTGAATGAATGAGTTTTGTTCCCTAATAGATATTTTCTTGGCCCTCAGTCTTGACTCTTGAGTTTTGCTAAAGTCTCTCAATATCATGTAACTGCATTATTCCAATGTGAACGAGGACGCAACTCTGCCTGAACCATGAGTGGGATTCTTGCGCCATTCCTTGTAGTTTGTAACGAATCCCTGACTACGGTCTGAATCCTACATTGAATCGACTTGTAGGTTCTATTGAATTGTTAGAAGATTCAATGTTGTACTTGATCATATGTCCAAATAGATCGAAGTTACATTTAACGAAGTAGATCAAGCTCTTTCTTTCCTTAGCTTAAAAGGTGACATCATTGGTGGATGCTATGTACACATGTTTGGGTTTGGACAACTTTTACTAGTGTGTCCTGTTCTGTTCAGTGATATGTGAAACACTGGGAAAGCCATTTGCATTTGGGTAAGGGAAAGCAGGGCCCTCCGTCACCACAAATAAATTATTGTCTTTAGATTGATTGCTGGAGAAAGTGTAAAGAGTGGCAATGACTTGAATGAGAGAGAGACAGAAAGAGAGGGAAATAGAAGGCTGATGGATTGCTGTGTAAACAGAAGATTCAACGGGCTTTAGTGCGACCCCAAATTCTGGAATCAACGTTTGGTTTGGTGCGCAACTGGTGCCTTGTTGTATGCTTTTATTCATTTCACTTTTTCTACTTATTGTGTAATTTATTTTGGTCAACTCGCAGAACCTTGAAAGTGGTTTCTAGCTTCGATGGTCCATCCACCAACACAAAAAGCTTATTAAACCAAGTTAGACTTGAGTTCCGAAGTATACTGTGACAGCCCAGGTTGCGTTTAGAGAAATTACAAAGCTGAGTAGTATTTACCTTTGAAAAAGCTGAGTAGTATTTACCCAGGTTGCGTTTAGATATTGGAGGACGAAAAATTGAGATATAAACCCTTTGCTTTATAATGAGCATTTGGTTGCAGTGTAAACTTTCTAGGCTAAAGCTACAATCCAATAAGGGAAAAACTTCACCGGTAAAGGTCTATTCCGTCGAAAATTTGTCAAAGAAGAACAAATAGGCCGGGAATAGTCTATCGAGGTGAAAATTTGTTAGGAAGGACAAAATTCGCCGGGAAAGGTATGTTTTGTCAGGAAAGAACAAACTTCCCTGTCTATCCCGGAGAAATACCACTGATGAGGCTGGCCTATTGTTGAAGCCTACTCAATCTATGGTTGCTGCTTTAAAATTAAGAAACCCTACCCCATATGGCACTTTATAAGAACAACTGTCCATGGTGCATAACTATTTTCCCAACAGAAGACACAGCCAAATTCAGTAGCCATTTGATACAAGATTCACACACGTTTCAAATAATACTATATTTTTGTCTTTGCAGACACAATGACAGCACTAAGTTCCTAAAGAGACATATCTGATTAAGATAATACAAAGACCCCTCCAATAATTTCATAGACTACTCAGTCAAATCTGTCTGCTCTGCACCATAAAAAATGTCAAAACCTCAACATTTCAAATCCAGACAATTCATTCATGTAATGAAACCTTTGTAGGGGACACGCTCACTCTTTCCGAAAACGACTTCGTTTCTTTATACATCAATTTTAATATTTTCTATAAATTCATAAGGCGCATCAAAATGGAAGGAAATTGCTGGAAAATGAGAAGAGCCCTCAAAATGGATGAGAGTGAGAGAAGGAATAACATCAATATATAAGTTCATTTTGAGCGTCCCGTCTTTATCAAACCCTACTAACAACAGTAGGAGGGAAGGAAACAGTCCCATCGATCCACAAAAATTCATTATGCAAATAATGCTGTGAATGGACTAAGCAAACTGCAGCACATACATATCTATTTCGTTGACCCCAAAACCTGATTAGGATGAGTCTTTCACTTTCGGCCATCATTACCATTTGGCTCTTTTCTTATATACCCCCCACTTCATTGGCTAGGGTCCCACAAACCCCTTTCAGCAAAGGCCTTCCTTCTTATGTATATACATATATATATATATATATATATATATATATATATATATATATATATATATATATATATATATATAGAAATTCTCTTATGCGGACATCCGGACGTTATTATCGTGCGGACGCAGTGTATTTTGTATTATCCCTCTCTGTTTTCCTGCCTGTTTACAATAGGATCCGAACGATAATAACGTGCGGACATCCGGATAAGAGAATATATATTAGCCCTAATCCCCACCATCAATCTAATGCTATGCTTGAATTTGATTTTCTTCTATGATCACCCACTCCAATCTGACTTCTTTCCATGCTTGTATTGACATTTGTGAACTTCAACTCGACCTTCTTATATACTCAAGAATTATTTCGCATTCATAAGTTTTTAGAATCGGTGATTCAAATTTGAATCCTCGTCTAAAAACAAACGGACGTTTGAGTTAAAAATTTGAAAAAGTGGAAGCAATAATGCTTGGGGATAGGTGGAGCTTGTTTAGAGGTAATTTCGTGACCCCAACTCATCCACTTTCTGCATATGATTTTGTTTCATTGAAGCCTAATACGTGTTGGTTTGGGCGGTTGATGGGTCGGCTATCGATTTTAGTAATACAAGAATATCCCCTTCCATGAAAAAAGTGCTTTTTAAGTGGATTCACTTTCTTCTTTGCCACCTATAAATCCTCTTTCAACTACAAAGTATATATATAGATGCAAAGAGTTGGGCATTTCCCTAAAAGCACTTTGCATCCCACTTTCAATTTAATATGATTATGCTAATGGAATTCCCTGTCACAATAGTTTCTCCACTTTGATTAATCTCACTCACACAGATACTCATAATAAATATCCATTACCAATCCTAACCTACTTTGTTAACTCTTTTTTACTTTTTTTATCCCAAAATATGATCGGATGACGATAGATTAGCATAATATCTTTCCTTTTCTTTAAAAAGATTAAAAAAATTGAAGTATTGGGCCAATAATGACCACTAATTAAACAATTAAATATGAAAAATATATACAAATACATGTTTATATAGCTAGGTCATCTGCAAATGGGTGAAACTCTCTCTGCCGTTTGGTTCATGGGAAAGGAGGCATAGGAATGGGAATTCAATTGCTTTCCCATGTTTGGTAAGTCCGGGAATGGGAAACGGATTCCTGGCACATGGGAAAGTAGGGGGGAAAGTGATGCCCCCCTCTTAACTTGGGTTTTGCTTTCCCTCCTCATGGGAAAGTTTGGGAAAATGTGCCAACATTCAATGCACAATTTTCATGACTATTTTGTCCCTATGAACAATTTATAATTACAACGTATCATTAAATGCATTCTTTTTTTATTTGATTTAATATGGGTATAATTGGAAAATTATACAAATTTTGTTTTCCATTCCTACTCAAAACAAACATGGGAAAGAAAACAAAGTGAAATCTCCCGATTACTTTCCCAACATTACCAAACGTGGGAAATGAATCTTTCATTCTCATTCCTTGGGAAATGACATGGGAATTGATTTCCCCTCAAATCCATTCCGTGAACCAAACGGGGCAGTGTAAAGTTTAGGGAGAGATTGGTAAATGGGTTATGTACACGTGGTGCGTCGAGTTTCATTGATTTGGAAGAGAAGGTGATCACTCCACCAATTTTGTCTCTCTCAACGATTAAAAAAAAATATATATTTAAAAAAGATATCGAAATTATGTTGTAGCCCACCTTCAACGGCAAGGATACAGACTACTGCTATAGTTGGGACAACTTTGCTCCAAAACCACATGTCGTATATCTAATAACCAACAATAGAAATGGTGAATATATAGGGTTGATTTCAATTAATTTGATACCGTACAGTTGTACGTTTAAGGCATGTTTCCCCTTACGTTTTTAATTTTAACATTGAAGTATCTTCAAATTGAAAAATTATTGCAATGTGATTTTGACCGTTAATTTGGCCATTAAAAAAACCATTAAATGATGATGTGTCATTTGTGGAGTCCATTTTTACTGCTTATGTGTCATAACATATTAATAAAAAATTGATATATTATATATATATATATATATATATATATTATATATTGCAGAGGGAATTAGTGAATGAATAATATTATTCCACTTGTTGATCTAATCTGCGCTGCATATAGAACTAGAGCTTTAAAAATGCAAAGAACATTGCTATTTGTGACAGCAAATGTTGTCATTGAGGAAAAAAACAAAGGGAATGAGCCTGTGGATCTTCGCCCTTTACCTCTCTAAGAATTAGTGGGCGGTCCTAATTATAATTTGTATATGCTGCACTGCATGTACGTATACGTACTACAGGTATAGCTAGTGCTTTTTCTGATCACCGCACCACTACTTCTTAGTCTTTTTGTAATGCGATCGAGTTGGTAATTAATTAATAATTAGAGCACTAATCATCACAGCAATCAATAACCAGAGAAATGAGCTAATAGAGAAAATGATGCTGTAAGTCACCCATGTTACTCATGCATGCATGATTTATATATATATATATATATATATATATATATATATATATATATATATATATATATATATATATATATATAGAAGGGAGATGAGAAAAATCCCAGCATGAATGGAAATTTGAGGATATACTTGTTGTGGTAGATCAACTAGCAAGCAATACCAAGCTTGGCTCCACTTTGCTGTTGTAGAGATCAAGTGTGTCAGTGGATGGGTCGGGTTTGTTTTTCCGGGTCAGAATGAAACTTCATAGAAAGAGAGACAGTTCTAGAGGAGAAAGGCAATAAAAAGAAGCTAGGGTTTAAAGAAAATGCACTTTGTGCTTTTTCTAAATCAACCACAAAAAAGTACACACACCTACTATGCCTTAAATCGGTGAGACTATATATATATATATATAAACTTTAGTTAAGATTCAGAATATCTTGGAAGAATTTGGATTTGATTATAGGCCAGGCATTTCAAGTCGGATTTGAATCCAATCGCATTGCACCTCTGACTAAAACCTAAAATGCACTAAGACACAATCTTAGAGAAACAGGGAAAACAACAAAAATATAATAAATTACCTTGAAATATTGGACATTGGCTGGCTAGCTAGGATATGTTGGAAATTGCCCTCATCAAAAGGTCGGTGCACAATGGGGCAAACACGACTATATATAATAATAATAATATATATATATATATATATATGGTTCCTTGGGAGCCGCCGGGGGTCACCTATAGAATTTGGAGTCAAATCTAGGGCACATACGTTTATATTGGCAAAGTGCATGGAACAATAAGTGCAACAAAGAGTTGGCACTTTGAATTCAGCCAACTTACGTGTGGTTTTCTAAGTAGGATATAAAGGTAGTTTGATTAGGAATCAGTCATTTTCATTGCCCGTGGCTTTTTGGCACTCTATCTGCCTTTCCAAATCGGCAGTATCTTAGTGCTCTTATTATTATAGTTTAACTTTGATGTCGTTCCAGTTTTTGCCTCAAAAAGGAAGGAACCAACCAGGTTGGTACGTTTTTGGTTTAGGGTTTGGTCATCCGGTTCATTTTAATACACATACGGTGTATGTTAAGTTAACACACACGTTTTTCTTCAAAACAATTTTGTAAGCCAACCAACCAAAGAATGTAAATTGAATCACTACCTAATGTGTGGCTTCTAACTCTAAGCAAGCACTCAACGCTTTTGTTGAAAGCACTTTTATAAGAAGCACAACAAATTTTTTTGGTTAAAATCTATAGTGTTGCTCTAAAAAGCACTAAAAGATGAAATGATGATTTTATAACCCAAAACACTTTTAAGTTAACTTATTTTGTTTATGACCCTAATATGAAAAAAAACACTACATAGTTCATAACCCCCCCCCCCCCAAAACAAAATCTATACAGCAAAATCTTTTTTCTGTACAAACTTAAACCACAACCAACACAAGTGCTTTGCATCATCTTTGTAAAAGTACTTGCAAGTTGCAACCTTTACTACATGTGTGTACTATGTTGGATAAAAGCAAGCATATTCTTCATGTCACCTATGCCCAATTACTGCCATATATAGTCTAATTTACAATATTCTTGTTTTTTTTTTTCACAATTATTTTTGTTTTAATCAGCATATGCATTTTTGGATATAATTAAGCAAATAAATATTAGAGTTGGGTAATCTTATGGCTGATCAAATGTCACAAGGGTAGCAAATACGGGTTACGCCAATTGATCAAGACAATGTGTAATCTCCCTCGCACCAAATTCAAAACAGCGTACGTTAATATCGCTATGTCAAAAAAGAAAAAAAAAAAGACAAGGGTAAAGGGTAAAGTAGTAATTTGATAGTGTGTTTAGTAGTTGGGAGACTTAACAATAGTATTTGTGTCTGATACTGGAGAGATACTGTTGGTATATTCTTCTCCCGTATGTCTCTTATATCCAATTGGCTGTCACAGACACACGCACTTGAAGCCTCCAAAACATCTCACACTCAACAACGCAAAACACACAACCATCGCCAATCGAAACCCAACATAGACACATACACAAGGAGCTCTCTTTGTCTCTTTGCGTGTCGTGCCACTGTGTTTGCAATGGTTTCGTGGTTCGGTCGTGGCGTGGAGGACGGGTTTGAAACAGGGCCTCTCTGTCTCTGAATTCTCAGCTTTTTCTTAACCTGTGACGACCTTCCTGAGAAAATGAAAAGTGAGAGAGAAAGTGCAAGAAAGTGACGAAAATGAGACGGCTGATGCTCTTTCGAGGAGTTTTGTTCTGGGTCGACTTTCTATTGTCAGCTTTTGGTGGCTTTCTCATGTTTTCTTCTGGGTATTTTTGGTTGTATTCATGACTTTTTATGCGGCTTTTCAGAGGCTGTTAATGGTACACTTGTTCTCTCTCTACATATCTCTCTTTTCTTTTCATCAATTGTTGTATTCTATATTACACACACACACGCAACGCACACATATATGCCATGGTTTTAAGTTTCTTATTGAATTTTGAACTTTTATTTTGGAAAAAGAAAGATTCTGGGTTTAATTTCTTGATGCGAACGAGTTTAGTGTACCAATTACATTTCTAATTTTGTTTTTTTTGGAATAAATGGTTAATGGGATAGAAGGAACTTAGTATGTAAATAGTTGTATAAAGAAGTTGATGGGTTCTGGAAATTGAATATTTTTGGGTTGCATGTTGGATGCATGAGGTTTAGAAGAAATAAAATATGGATGTCAAGTTGAAGTCCCAGTAACAGAATGGGGAATGAAAAGTATGAATCTTTTTGTGTTAGTGAAATTTGTGAAGGGATTCGAGAGCCTCAATTAATCCATACATGAATTTGTAATTATTGGGTGGAAGATGCTTGATTCATGTACCAAGTGATTAGTTGGAGTAAGAGCTTCTCTCTGGTTTTAATTTTTGCTCTCCTTGACAGATTTTAAGTTAACCGGCTTGTGTTTCCAAAATGCTCCTCCAATTTAAATTTTGGACACTGAAAGTCTAAAATCCAACTCTTTTTCCAAGCCATCAAATCTGTATGCAATCTCAAGTACAAGCAATAGCAAAGCTCCAACTTTTAAGATTGCAGCATCATATAACACTTTCTATCTCTCTCTCTCTGTATCTATCTCTCTGAATTTAGATTTCTAAATTTTCTCTATATGGAAATGAAATATTGCAGGTTTCTTTGAATCTTTACAGAAGATAGTAACAATAAAATAATAATAATAAACTACCCAAAAAGAGCACATGCTGAAGATGCAAAATTTCCAGAAGATCCTACTTGTGCTGAGTTATATGAAGATCCTGCTTCTTCGTCTTCTTCTTCTTTCCTTGAAATTTGGTTGTTTTACCAAGTGTTAGATCTCTATCCATTTGAAGTCATTCCTTTCATGCACAAGAAACTAAAACGATTAATGTGAAATCTAAATTACATGTTCTGTTTTCTGCATCTACTTGTGTAGCCCCTTCTCAAACGTTTCTCTCTTAAATTCTGGAGGACTGTTATATCTCTCTGTTTCTATTTTCTTGTCACACTAAAAATTAAAAGGTGGTATTGATGCAGGTTTCCCGGAAATGTTTAACTGCTTAAAGAAGCTCTTATGACTTTTGGCATTCACAAATGGCTATTTTATAGATTTCTTAGAGTACTCCTGCAGTAGTGAGGCGATGTTGTTGCTGGTTATATGGAAACATCATACTTTTAGAGAAGCTCCCAAGATCTTTCGCAGTGACAAATGGTTGTTCAGCTACCTCTCTGAGAGATCACCCAGTATTTGGCTCTGAACTGCAGTAAACCAAGCGCTAAGATAGATTTCTGTTGGGTGGATTGAACTTTGTTGATCTCATTCCTGCACTCTGTTGGTTAGTTCAACTCTTGAGGCTAACCTCCTTTGGCAGTGGATAAATCCTGACAGAAACTTTGGCTTCCTTTTGGGGCAAATCTCCTTTGGCAAAAGAGACACACGCACATGTGTGTGTATGTCTCTCTATATATATTATATTAACAAGTGAAAGTTCAGCTCTGTTGGGCAAATCTCCTTTGGCAAAGTTACTTAAGTTCCCTTTGGTTGGTTGATTTTATTCCGTAGTGGATGAGAAGAGTTCTTCTGTTTAGTTGTCATCAATTTATCTCGAACTCCAGCCTTGCTTTAGAGCAGATCTCCTTTGGCATTCTGCTTGCTATTTCGGGAAGCTTTACCTCGACCTCTGGGAAAGATATCATCTGGCAGTTGCAATTCCTTGATACTTCTGCAGTTGGGAAAATCTCCTTTTGAAGTTTGTCGTGGGAAAATTTATTCTGGTTGAAACTTCACTCCACCCATCGGGCAAATCTCATTTGGCATTTTGAGTCCACTGTTGACTCCTGTTACCCCTCTGTTGGGCAAATCTCCTTTGGCATTTGGAGTCCTCATTGACTCCTGTTATCCCTGTAGGGCAAATCTCCTTTGGCATTAGATCTCCAGTTGTAGTGGTGAAAGTATCCTATTGGAGATACTAGCACATTATCCGTATCAAATATCACAGAGGATTGTTGTGGTAATACTCATCATTTCATCCTTTGGAGACTACACGAACTACCGAGTTCTGTGCTTTCTTTGGCAATACCGATCTCCAAAAAGATCTTGGTTTTTCAATCAGTGAAGATTAACCAAGTTTCTCTGGAGAGCTTATATTTTTATTTTGTCCCATTTTGCAACTGAGGTGAGAAATCTCGCACATGGACTCTGTACTCCTTTCATTCATTTTATTTGGATTTTTTTCTTTGTTGTCTTGTAATCATGCTATACATACATGTACACATGCATTCGTAAATACATATGAAAACATACTCTTAATCATATTGTTGATATTGAACTAAGTTGTATATCCATAGGCAGCTGAAGAATGGATGTGCTCCTCAGTGACTCTGATTGGGAGAGTTTTAGTGAGACTGGTAGTAGTGAGGATCACGAGGAAAATGAATATTTCTATGGCGGACATGCCAGTAGCATATTGTCTAGCCTGGAGGCTACCATTGGCAAAATTGATGACTTTCTCTCGTTTGAGAGGGGATTTATGTATGGGGACATGGTGTGCTCTGTAAGAGATCCATCTGGACAAATGGGAAGAGTGGTTGGGATCAATATGTTTGTTGATTTGGAGACTGTTAATGGAAATATGATGAAAGATGTGAACTCCATGAACCTATTAAAGATCCGGTCCATTTCAGTGGGGGATTATGTTGTTTGTGGTCCATGGCTTGGAAGGGTGGATAGAGTGGTCGACCGTGTTACTGTTGTCTTTGATGATGGGACGGAGTGTGAGGTCACTGCTGTCGATCAAGAGAAGCTCTTGCCCATTTCTCCAAACATACTTGAAGATCCACAGTACCCATATTATCCAGGACAGAGAGTGCAGGTCAGGCTTTCAACTGCTTCCAAGTCAACTAGGTGGTTATGCGGTAACTGGAGGGAAAATCAAGATGAGGGAACTGTTCGTTATGTGGAAGGAGGTTTGGTGTATGTTGATTGGCTTGCCTCTGTTCTCATGGGATGTGATTCAAAATTGCCTGCTCCTCCACGTGTGCTCGATTCAAAAAAGTTGACTTTTTTGTCATGTTTCTCTCATGCAAACTGGCAGCTTGGGGACTGGTGTATGCTTCCAGTTAGTGACCGTAAAGCTATCATGGAGCAGGCTTTTCATAATGCATCTACTTGTGAGCTCATTAACCAGCACAAGAAATCAGAAAGAGGATTCAGGAGAAGAAACACTAATTCAAAATTTGAGGAAATCTTTGTTATCATAAAGACAAAGACAAAAGTTGATGTTGTGTGGCAAGATGGTAGCCACTCTTTGGGCTTAGATTCACAGACATTAGCTCCAGTAAGTGTTGTAAATGATCATGAATTTTGGCCTGAACAGTTTGTCCAGGAAAAGAGTACTTGTGATGATCAACACTTGCCTAGTAGTCAAAGATGGGGTGTTGTGCAGGGTGTGGATGCAAAGGAAAGGACAGTAAAGGTGCAATGGAAAACTATCACTGCACCTGAAGCAAATAATTCAGAGGGAGAGCAAATGGATGAAATTGTAAGTGCTTATGAACTGGTTGAGCACCCAGATTACTCCTACTGTTTTGGAGATTATGTGTTCAGGTTGGTCCAGAATCAGTTTGATGAACAAGCTGATAAAAACTATCCAAACACAAAGATTGGCATGAGTGAGGAAGCTGCTCCGATAGACGAGAACTGTGGTGGGGATCAAGACAAGTACACTGATAAATGCTACCTATCTCACATTGGAAGTGTTACGGGCTTCAGAGATGGAGCTGTGGAAGTGAGATGGGCTACTGGTATTACAAGCACGGTATAAATTTAAGCCATTATTGTTTGTTTATTCATCATTCTGTTTGTTAAATGATTTCGAGCTGGTGTTGGTTTCCCATTAGATTTTGATTTCATTTATAAAAAAAAATTTGGTCATTGTTACAGGTGACCCCTCGTGAAATTTTCCGGTTTGACAAACATGAAGGTTCAGCTGGAATCCCTGCAGAAGATGACATTGAGGACTTGAATCGAGCTATGATTCAAAATGAAAAACAACCTTCTAACCTGAAAGGAAAGGTACAGCCATCTCTCTCTCTCTCTCTCTCATGCACGTACGAAACAACAGCAAACTGTTCGTGGTGGCATTTTTCGGTTTCCACTTCGCTGGGTGGGAAATGTTTTTGAAACATTGGGTTGCATTTGAAGTTCATGAAATTACTGTTGAATTGGGTTGCATTAACAATAGTTGGCTCACATCCTAACAGCTTAAGTTTTTTGGAGCAACGGTTATTTAACAAAAACTTAACCTGGTATTATAGCAAAAGATATTGAGTTCAAATCCATGAACACCTCCCAATTTATGTTGGGGTCAACATGTTTGGTTACCTTGGGAAGAGGCCCACACATTAAAGAATTATTTGTCTGCATTTTAACAATTTAAGCTTTTCCAAACAATTGTAAATCATCCAAAAACTTACAGTATTGCTTCCTATAAACTCTGAATATCCTGTATTGTTTGCATTGTCCTCCCAACAAGCTGAATAACGTTTCTATGTTCAGGATTCATTGAATTTGGATGATGCCAGTAAAGGTTGCAAAAAGTACACAAGGGAGTCTAGTTCCTATTTCCTTCCTCAAGCTGCTATTGGATTTTTCACAAGCATAGCTGCGAATCTCTTTGGATCCCATGATTCCGCATCACTTTCAGGTCCTTCACCATCAGTCTGTATTTCTGAAGTTGGAAATGAATCTGAGATCTCCCATGAGAAAGGAATAGTGGAAACTTGTGACCTTTTCACTAAGCCACATTCAACGGCTGAGCTGGAAAGATTTGGAAAGAAAATTTTGATTGAGGAAGGCAAAGAAATTGAGGGGAATAGCCTTCCACATTTAAAAGCCAATGAGACTGCAGATCAGTTCAGGCAATTTGACATGGTTTCTGACTGCTCAGACCACAATTTTCATGGTGCCAGCAAGGAGTTAGCATTATCTCAGGTTAGAAACTGGATGAAATTTCCATACAAATGTACCACTTCATATTTCATACACTGAGGATGGTCATAATTCTTATCCATTTTGTTCCCTCGTAGGTGAAAAGAGGCTGGATGAAAAAGATTCATCAAGAGTGGAGCATCTTAGAGAAAGATCTTCCTGGTTAGCACTTCATCTTCTTTAAGTTTAATTTTTAATGGTTTTCATAGCATGAATTGTAACATAGAGCAAGACTTGATTGGGAAGCAGTAAATATATAGACGAATTTCTGTTGGTTAGGAAAACTATGAACTGATAACTGAAGGGATATTCTTATTCTAAGTACTTTTAACACTAACTAGAGGCCCCATACTTAACTTTGCTGTCATCAACAGAAAAAATCTATGTCCGTGCGTTTGAGGAAAGGATGGATCTTCTGCGGGCAGTCATTGTTGGTGCACCTGGAACTCCATATCATGATGGGCTTTTCTTCTTTGACATTTATCTTCCTCCAGAGTATCCTCATGAACCACCTGTAAGTATTTACATGTGGTTGTGCAGTTCTGTTATTTACATTTATGGCTATTATAGTGAGTGCTAATTTAGTGTGTCAATCTTAAAATTTTATGCAGTTGGTGCACTACAGATCTGGTGGTCTCCGTGTCAACCCTAATTTGTATGAGTCTGGAAAGGTCTGTCTCAGTCTTCTTAACACATGGGCGGGTACGGGCACTGAAGTTTGGAATCCAGGGAGCTCCACCATTCTTCAAGTTCTTCTCTCCCTTCAAGCCCTTGTGCTTAACGACAAGCCATATTTCAATGAAGCTGGATATGATCAGCAGGTGGGAAGAACTGAGGGAGAGAAAAACTCAGTAAGCTATAATGAAAATGCCTTCCTCATGACTTGCAAGTCCATGCTGTACATACTCCACAAGCCACCTAAGGTATGATAGTTGTTTTGGTAATATGATTTTTCCCTCAGGGTCATACTGGATAAAGATAGTGTTCCTCTGTAGTCTTTGACGTGAAGTCACAGAAAATCATACTTTTATAAGATCATTGAAATTGTCTTGTTTGGTAAGTATGGATTGTAACTTAATAATGCGGATGCAGCATTTCGAGGAGCTTGTGGTGGAACACTTCACTCGGCGCTCCCAAAATATTGTAATGGCTTGCAAGGCGTATGTGGACGGGGCTCCAGTAGGGTGTGCTGTTGATTTTCAGAAAATGGAAGATAAACATTGCAAGGGAAGCTCTACTGGGTTCAAAATTATGCTATCCAAGCTCTTTCCAAAATTGGTAGAGGCTTTCTGTGATAAGGGAATTGATTGCAACCGGTTCATTGGGCCAGAGAAATGAAAATGGTGCAAAAGTTGTAATATAAAGGTAACCAAGCAAGACATTTCTGTCATGTGTATAAATAAGACCGTACACTTTCAATCTGTGTTTGGTGAAAGATTGGTCATGCTCATGTGTATTTCTGAGGTTGTGGTTGTTTGCCAAAAAAGAAGAAAAAAAGAAAGAAAGAGAATCTATGGTTTGTTTGTATCTGTTAAAAAATGACTTTGTAAGATTTGTTATTCTGTATTATACACTGTCTTGCATACAAAATCTATGAAATAAAAAAGCAAGAGTTGAGTTTGTGTGAGATGGTTTAAGAAGGTATGAGTGATTTGTTTGGTTGCCAAGAAACAGACAGAAAGTACTGAAAGAATCCCTTATGTTTCTGTATCCTTTTTCTATTCGGCCATGTTCTAATTATATCTTAATCATGGCTAATACTTAGCTTTAAATAATCATATTAATATTTGATAACGAGTAGTAGTCTATATTAAAAATAAATATAAAGAAAATTTGTTAGTATAATAAAAGCATTTCCAAGGAATATATTAATATTTGATAACGAATATTAGTCCATATCAAATTCAAATTTAATGTCTAAGCTAAGAAAAAAGAGAGCTGAAGTAAATAACATTAAAAAATTGCAACTTTATCTGCTCATGTCCTGCGATTCAGGTTCTTCTTCAGTTCTCTCCCTCGCTGTACTGCGATGGAGTCCAATTCTTCATCATCTTCTTCGGCTCCATTGCATAAATCTAGGGTTAGGGTTCATACAATTTTGCCAACGAGGTCACTCCTCTTATTCTTCTTCCTTTTCTTCTGCATCAATTTCACCAACACAGCCTCACACTCCATAACCCAAAGCTCTGATTCTGAAACCTTATACTCCAAACACTGCAACGACGTCGTGCCGAAGTCGGACGCAGACCCCACCAGGTGGTTTGTCACCAACCTCTCCATCCTAGACATTGGTTTCAGGAACGGTTACTTCACCGGCGGCGATCAGCTTTTCAAGCAAAACCTGAAAACTAGCGAGGTCGATGACCTGAAAACTCTCTCCTTTGTGCCCTCTGATGTGGGTAAAACCCTCACCGAAGGCGTTTTCAAAGTCAGGGCAACCTTGCATCTTCGAGACTACTCCATCTTCCACAATTCTACGCGTCGGAATTTGCGGTTGGTTTATTTCAGAGGTCCGAGAAGCCATTTTCGGAAGGGCTTACTGAACTTTATGCTTGATGGGTACTACTCAGAATCTTCTAAGAAGCTTTGTATGGTTGGAAATGGCGGGTCAGGTAATTTGAGGCCTCTTAGTGTTGTTCTTAACCTTAATTATCCGCAAAGTTCAAGTATTTATGACAGTTTAATTACTGGGACTTTAGAGAGTTTGAGTGATAAGCATGATGGGGATTATTTTGAACCCCTTTTGATGTTGGGTTTATATCAGAGTTCTAGTTATGAATATAAATTAGCTGGGAAAGATAGTGAGAATGGTTGTTTGCGTGGTGACGATAGAGAAGAGAATTTAGGTGTGGGCAAATCGAAGCATGGTTTGTGTATGTTGCTTGGTAACCTACATGAAAGCTTTGAATTGGAATATGGGAGTGATTGTGGCAGCGTGAATTGCAATCCTCTTGGTGGGAATGCTGGATATGTATCTTCTTTTGTTTATTATGGAACTCGGTGTGCAGATGGGAGGAAAATGCAGATGTTGTTGGGTTTTCCCAACTCTAGCTATTATGGCATCAAATTTCCGTTTGATCCTCACACAACCTTCATTACTGAAGGGGCATGGGATGAGAAGGAGAATCGTCTGTGTGCTGTTGCATGCCGGATTTTGAATTTTACAGAATCTTTGACTAATGCTTTTGTTGGAGATTGCTCAACTAAATTCAGCTTGAGATTGCCAACAAGGTTGTCTTTATGGAATAGGTCTACTGTTGTGGGGGAAATGTGGAGCATCAAAGAAGTGAATGACTCAGGTTACTTTACTAAAATTGGGTTTCACACTTTGTCGGGATGGTTGATGAAACTCTTAGATTTTCAATATGAGTATTCTGAGAATGATGATATGAGAAAAACATGTGCAGAAAAGAAGGCTGGGAGAGGCAAAGGAAAGATATACCCTGATGAGTTTTCAGTGGACATGAAATTTGGCATGACAGTGAGAAACAGTAAGGGACAACAAGCATCTGGTTATTCATCCCCTTTATTTGTGGATGATGAGCGGGTTTATGGACGCCGGTTTTGGGATAAATCGCCACAAACAGAATCATCTATGCAGCTGAACCAAAGCCATACCCATAGCAGTCCGATGAACGTCAGCTATAAGTTGTTCTTCATATCTGGTTTCGGTTTTCGTCATGATGTTTTCCCATCTAAAGCAGAACTATCTGCTGAAGGAATATATGATAGGGATTATGGTAATCTGTGCATGATAGGATGTAGGCACGTACCAGTGAAAAATCAAACATTGATTGAACAGGATATGTTAGACTGTGCTATTAAAATCATTGTACAGTTTTCTCCATTGGATACTAAGGATGGCCAGAATGTCAAGGGAACTATTGAAAGCACAAGGGGAAAGTTAGACCCTCTTTATTTTGAACCTATTGAGTTTTCTTCAAATTCTATTTACACTAGCCAAGCTGCAGCATCCATTTCAAGAATCGACTTTGAGATCAGTATGGTTCTGATTTCCAACACCCTTGCATGTGTCTTTGTGGGCTTGCAGCTATTATTCGTGAAGAAGCACCCAGATGTTCTCCCATTTGTTTCGATTGTAATGCTTATTGTTCTTAGTCTGGGATACATGATTCCACTTCTGGTCAACTTTGAAGCATTGTTTGTGCCAAATAAACACCACAGCCAGCAGGATACTTTTCTTGGGACTGGTGGATGGCTTCAAGTGAATGAAGTAATAGTCAGGGTGTTAATGATGGTAGCTCTCCTTTTGCAGCTACGTCTTCTCCAACTGACGTGGTCCTCAAGACAAGGTCATGGAAACCAGAAGAGCTTGAGAGATTCTGAGAGGAAGGTTCTTTATGCAACTTTACCATTGTACATAGCTGGTGCACTGATTGTTTGGTTTGTGAACCTATGGAAAAACGCTTACCAGAGATCACACAGGCCATTTCAAAGACCACACCGCATGGCTTACAGAGTGTCTACCCTCCACCATCTTGCTTACCAGCAACACTCTCTCTGGGAGGATCTCAGCTCTTATGCCGGCCTTGTACTGGATGGTTTTCTGCTCCCACAGATATTGTTCAACTTATTCTTCAATTCAGGAGAAAAGGCTCTGGCCTGCGCATTTTACTTTGGAACCACCATAATTCGTCTGCTGCCTCATGCATATGATCTTTACAGAGCTCAGACTGGTACATGGTTCCTTGACTTATCATATATTTATGCAAACCATAAAATGGATTTTTACTCCACTGCCTGGAATATCATCATCCCCTGTGGTGGTCTGCTGTTTGCTGCCATTATTTTCTTGCAGCAGAGATTTGGTGGTCGTTTCATTCTTCCCAAAAGATTTAGACAGACTTCTGTATATGAGAAAGTCCCTGTCATAAGCAACGAGGAATTATGAGGGACATATATTTTACCGAGAACTAATTTTTTTGATAATTAAAATCTAGTGTGCAAAATATATATCTTCTGATGGGTACGTTTCTTTTGTCTAGTCTGCAAAATTCAAATTGTCAAAACAAAATTAAAACAGAAAACATGTCGCTTCAACAAAAAGGTTTCAGACATCATTTTTCTGAGCAATGTCACGATGCATGCTACTTTTTGAAAAAATTAAAACGTTGAATCATACACCATTCAATTTCTGGCTAAAAGAATGAGAAACTTTGCGATTGGTCCCCCTCCTATAGTATATTTATTTATTATTATATACATGATTGCAATTGTTGGTTCACACCAAAACTGATCTTGGGTTTATAAGATATTGGTTACTTGGGTAAAATCAATTGAATCCAAGATGTGGGAGAAGCAACATGCCATTAATAATAATAATAATAATATGCTCTTTAAATAACCAACCTAGCATAGATTAGAAGCTACACTAGATATGAACAATATGTACAGAACCAGATCCTGAACAACAACAATAACAACAATGTGGTTAAACCACTCCACGGAATTAACCACTCAAATTACCCCCTGTTTGTTTCATTACAAAATCTCTAGCAAGAGAGGAAGATGCTCTGATTAAGTACAAAATCAGCAGCTGAATTCACGGATGAACGAATCTTGTACGACGACACCACAGTACATGCGATGCGACTACCTTTGCTCCGACAGTAGAATCGAGGGACAGTCTTACTTGGTCTGTTGTAAACCTAATCCCGCCTCATGACCTGAAACACAAAGAAACCCAGTTAGATAATTTGTAAAAGATTACAGCCGACATGGGACTACCTGAAAGAGAACACAAAGCATAAGTGACCAATGAAATATAATAATATGCACAGTCCAACCTAAAACATATTACATAATGGAGGATTTCATAAGTTGAGATCAAAATACCTCTCAATGAATGCATCTCACTGAGACTTTTTGCCGGTAAGAATACGAGATATCTGAAGACCCCTGCTAAAGGCTTCATTGAACAGGATCCTAGTCTGCATTGACTGAAACCCAGGTAACCATGACAGCAATGCCACAGGAGCCAAAATAATTACCCCAAAGAGCAAATCATACAGTCGAGCCAATGAAACCACAGTATCCCACACCACTGTAGACTGCAGGAAAGGTCTAAGTACCTGAGCTATTAAAATTATGCCCCAGCCGGTAGGGATGAACGCCAAGAAACTTGAGACTATATCAAGAAATTTGAAGTGAGTGAACTCGAGCAGCAATACAGTTACAAGTACCAAAACCATTATGACAAGAAGCTGAACTAGCCGGTAGTAGATATGCTCCTTCGCTGCATATTTGTCCTGAGCATATGCTATGACTATATAAATCCCAACAGCCACTACCATGTATATCCACGATAGCAAGTAAACAGCTATGCTGGTATTTCCACGGGTAATACCCAGATGGTACACAACACCATACTGAAAGAAGAAGAAACGAAGATCCAAAAGAATTTCCAATAGCTTTCCCCAAAGACCAGTTGTTCGCAGATGGTCTTGTTCCTCATACCACCATGTTTCCCAGCTCTGTTCAGCTTTTGTAAAAACCCCCCCAGAATACCATAACCAATTCATAAAATCGTCAAAGTCATATACAGTTTTCAGCCAATCAAATCCAGAAGGGTTGAACACAAACGGGGCCATTATCCATGACAATACAAGACACCAGCTTGAGATCGTCATGGCAATGTAAACAAAAGTATTCGCTTTTACAGAGTTATGAGCAGCAAACACTATTAAAATAATCCCAAGCTCAATTGCCTTCACAAAATGGCTTCGAGCGTAGAGTCGATAGTTCTCAGCAAAGCTCTTGTGTTGTACCACAAAGCCACGTCCAGTGGCTCGGTACTTTGCACCCCCATGAAGAATAGTACGGCCAAAGAAGTGGGTACGAGTTCCCATTGAGAATGTGTAGAAAACTGATGCAAGCTGCAACTGCATTGTTAAGAAATCCCAAACTGCTCGAAGGAAACCCAGTTCAAGAGAGTTTTCGACAATCATTGGAAGGGCAGTGAAGAAACCTAGCTGGATAATAAACTGCTGATTCAAGATCACACCAAGTGATTTATTGTTTGCACTGTCCTTGATACCACTGAGAGCAAGAAAAAGACGTCCCCACAAGAAGGCATAAACAGTCAGTATCACCATCATCGTGTTAAAGTAGAACCCAACAGTTGAGTAGAAAAATGAAAGCATTCGAAAGAAGTCCAATCTATGACCCAACCGGTACACATCTCTGCTTAAAACCTGCTCACCATTGCCACTAGCAACCTTGGCCTCAAACATGGAGATCTGATTCAGCCCAACATCCCTCCCCTTGCCCACCTGTATATATTCATGGTGAGTCACATTGCCACCTCGCAGTGTGCAATTGAAGCCAGCAAATATGTCCTCGCTGATATTGATCACTTTGGAAGCCTTGCTTATTCCACCTCGAGGCAAGAACCAGAACCTGTCAAAGACATCTGGATGACCATAGTGCATTCGCACTTTCAAAGGGTTTGCCAGAACACGCTGGTTCAGGGTCACAAAACTCATCTCCTGGGCAGACATGAACCAAGCAAGAGATGACACGGAGCCAGTGAAGATATTCTCACGGACTCCCAAGATAGTTGGCCTCCTGATACCATAAAAGTTCTTGAACTCCTCCAATAAATTCCGCATTTTAAGTGCCTCCTCAAAATAATTATCTTGGTTCATGTCAATGGTCTGAACTGCATCACCCCTTGTGAAGATTATGGCATGGTTTTGATTTTCTGGTTTGCCTTCACCAAGCTTCAATGGACCAGGCAACCTGATCCGATAGATCTCAACTTCCCTTTGCATCTGCTGATCATATTTAACAAGGACAGAGTAGTACTCAACCTCATCCCTCCCCAAGTGAACCTCATCCACATAGGCAACTCGAAGGGCCTCATTGTTTTTCATAAGATATAAGATCTCCTCAGCACGGGAGTCTCCCTTCGTCTTTTGCTGCCCATATAATTGGCAGGCAACCACGTATGTGAACTTCAACAGAGCAATCCCATGTTCATTCCCCTTAAATAAATAACTAACACTGCTACTTGTTCTTCCGAGTTTCCGAGAAGAAGATTGCATGCCTGACTGTACACCATCCAACCCGCTATTTTGGTTTATCAAAACATGAGAGCCAATTTGCTGCGATCCATCCCTTATGTCCATCTCAGATGCAGAGTCAAGAAATGCAAGCATCTTAAGGGCCCTATAGTAGTACATCATTCCTCTCACAGTGCGAGATAATGTCTGACCTCTGTGCGATGCCCAAAGACGGAGATCCCTAGCCTTCTTAGTAAAGATTTCATCATCATTCTCCATGCCCTCCCTGTACATCCTCTCCATAAAATGCTTCCACTCATCTTCATAAATCTTCTGCAGATAAAACAGGGTGGAAATGCCATCTTCGTTCTCACTTCGAAGAAATTCTTTTCCATACAACACTTCCTCATCATAGTATGGAGTCAGCACACTGAAAGCCATCATTTTTTCAACATAGGGAGCACGGGGCATGTTCATAAAAAGTGAATTGCTAAAGAAAGCAATACGTCGTCTCGCCTCAATATTTGTTGGGACATTGTGCATTGAGTCTCTAGAAGTGAGAATTGTATGCAGACGGCGCAGATGCCTAAAGAAGACTGCATCCTCATCATCAGGAAACTGGATTGCATTTTCAAAAAGCAAGCCTGCGTCAGTGGCTGGACTACAAGTTGCGAGGCCTTCCAGCCTCAAGGTTTCCATGGACTTCTTCAACCTCGGGAATTCACGAACGGAAAGTTCGTACAAGGCCTGCAACACATTCACTGCCTTACTTTCATCTTTCTTTTGTTGAATCAGAAGCTCAATAAGAGAAATCAACTTTGCATGAATTTGTGGAAGAAGAGACAACTTATATGTAACCGTGACCTTCCCACTCTGAATGCATTGATCCAGCTCCTTGAAAATTTTTGAAACAATGGAATTTTCTTCCGTGCCATATTTAACAACCACAAGAAGCAGATACTTGATGCTGTCATAAGCTTCGATGACAGCACACCGGCGATACTCACTCTTGCATATCTTCAACCAAAGCAACGGGTCAAGTTCCTCACCCAGCTCTTTTGCCTGACTTAGAGCAAGCAATAGTTCATTGCAGAGGAGGCAACATGGCCAGCGAATAACCCTAATGTTCCAACAATTAGGTGGCAATTCCATGAGCTCATGTTCTCGATCACTGATGAGATCTTCCTCCCTGAAAGTTGTCATGATTTCATTCCATATCAAGGCAAACCTGGTAGCTTCTAC
The DNA here is from genome assembly GCF_965620075.1 of Prunus avium. Classification (NCBI taxonomy): domain Eukaryota; kingdom Viridiplantae; phylum Streptophyta; class Magnoliopsida; order Rosales; family Rosaceae; genus Prunus; species Prunus avium. The sequence goes on from NC_142287.1 coordinate 35,351,962, forward strand.
TTGGCTTGATTCAGTTTTCTGGTAGGCTTGACCAAGTCCATACCGCAATTTCAGTCTGTGGATGGCATCACGGAGCTTCTTCACCATTGTCGCCTCAGGGCGTAAGGACTCCTCCTCTGGAATAAGATTAAACTGCAACGCACTAGTAAAGAACTGAAATCTAAGCCTTAGCTGATTGATATTCCGGATCTCACCCAAATGTGAAAACAGCCCAATTGTTGCACCAACTAAGGATGAGAAAATGGCAAACCATATTTGCAGATCCATCAAGTAAATCAACACAACAGGAATCCACAACAACACAATTGCTATTCTGTTCCCGCTATTAAAAAAGATATGTATTTTGTACTTGGTATCCCCTGCGTCCAACAGAGTCTTCGTTGGGGAAACAAGAGGCCTGATCTGAAGGAAGTAACTGAATGTGAATTTTGAAGCCAACACTGCTATCCAGAACATTGTATACTTGACATTATTGACAAGCCCTTCCCTCAGTCCACGACCCACAAAAATCCGTGTATGAAACCACCAAGTGAATACATAGAGTACACTAAAATCCAACCCTTCAAGAAAGTTCCTGACCCAGGGAACTATAAAGAGAACCAATGCCAGCACTTCTGGGATAACGAAAACAAGTGCAGCCTCAAGAAAAACAATAATCCTCTGATTGGCCGCATCCGACCACCTCCCATCCGAATTCCTCTGATCCCAAATCCTCGCATAAAACACCGAAAACACAATAGTCCATGTCGCGGCAGCCGCACCCTTCAGCACCATCCGAACCCCAAGCAACATTGTCTCCCTGGAAACTAAGCTATACTGAGTCCCAGCATCAAGCACTGCTTGAAGAAGGCGAAGACCGCCCCAAGTAATAAACAATGTTAGCAACTGCACCTGATCGTCCCTTCTCTCCAATGCCTGCCAGGGATAATCTGTCTCCTTCCAAGCAACAATAATGGAAGCCTGTAAAAACAAGATTAACAAAACCCAGAGCTTATCAAAGCTCCTAAACACATTCCAAAACGACCTCTGCTCCACAAACCCCGTCTTCCCGACCCTCTTATTCTTCGGGGTGGTAGCGAAAAAATTACTTGAATAATTAATAGGCCATTTCAGCCTCTGGAAACACCTCCGAGACCAAAAGTACTCGTTAATATCATCATAATTGCGCCAAGCAGAGTGAGGCGCAGTGCCATTTCTGCTGCTCTCAACCTCAGTCTTAATGGTCTGGTAAATGGGCATAACCACACTCTTCAAAAACCCACAGTGCCCCGAAACCGTAGGCACAAACGGGCGACCCGTATCCGGGTCGATAGACTCATCAAGCACTTTGTTCAGTTCCATGGCCATATGATGGTAAATATAACAAACACATTCAGGGACGAAACGAAGGTTACCAGACTCGCCCCAAATCAGCAGGTACAGCGCCACGTAGAGCAGCTCGCGGCGGAGATCAACGCGGCGTCTCGAAATGACGACGTTCGACTTCCGGCCCATGTAGGAGCACCAGGAGGTGTAGTTCTGCAGCAATTTGCCCCGGAACCGCCGGAGAACGCCGGCGTCGAGCGAGTCGACCAGGTTCGGCGGAGGCTGGAGCCGCATTTGGGAGTTGGCCAGGTGGAGAACCAAATGCTCCCGCTGGTTCCGAACGTTGTCGATTTGGAACCCGAAGGAGAGGCCGAGCCAGTCCATGAGGTCGTAGCTCGGGTTCCAGGGGACAAACTGCGGCTTCCGAAGGTCCCCAACGGCGCGTAAGGAGGCGGCAGCGGCGCGTATCTCGGGATAGCGGAGCGAAGGGTGGTCGGCCAGGAGGTCGTGGATGGGGATGATGTTGTAGGCCTGTTGCATGGGCGGCAGCGGCGCGTGGAGTGGTCCACGGCCGCCGCGCGTCGGCTGCGGACGCTGCCGAAGATTCATAGCTCTCCTCTCTTCTTCTTCAGCTCTCTTCTTCAGGTCTCAAGCTGGTCTTTGGGTTTCATTTTTCTTTTCTTTTTCTGAGTTGAGTTGTGTTGGTTGTTTGTGGAAGTGAGAGAGTGAGAGAAATGGTGTGCTGGGTTTTTGTTAGGGCTTTAAGTAACGTACACGCATATGCTACTGAAAGAGACGAGTGGATGTTGTAAGGTGGAGGCACGCGCCAGAGGGCGGGTGGCGGAGGATGGTGGAGATACTGAGGAGGGAAGAGGTGGTACCCACCACTGAGTATCTCTCCATTATCAGAAATCAGAATATCGTGTAGAAAATCGGAGGGAAGGACGATACGCGACGCAAGAAACCAAGCAGCAAGCAACCCACGTTCTATGTTTGTCGAAACGACGGCGTATGATGAAGGTTTTGAATTTGGGATAGTGCGAATCAAACGATTATGTGTCACACATGCACATGGGAGCCTGAATAAAATAAAAGAAGGAATATCCCTTTTATTTCTCTTATCAGAAAAAAGAGCAGCCAACAAAAAGGATTTTAAAAAGAAAAAAAGTACATGCACTTAGGTCATTCCCAAATGATCAACAACATAAACAAAATTACCCAAAAAAAAGATAAAAGTTGAAAGTTTCTTTTTCATGAGTGAAAAATAATGCCCCAAAATGTTGTTCATATAATGATTATTTCACGCGTGAAGTCGTGTGTTTGAATTTCATTTTTCATAATCGTTTGTATTAAAAGAAAATAAATTAGTAAATTGTACAATTCATTAATGATAATAAAAAAAATGTCCTTTCAGTTCTTGAAACATAAACTTTACTATAAATCCTTGAAAAACATCCCGTTAATTAATTTGGACAGTAAATAAATGCAACATTAGTGTATATAAATTGTTAATTTATGATTGGGACAGACTGCGGACCGTTTGCGATGGGTTGGTTCTTGAGATTGGGAATAAAGTGGGCTTTTATCGATTTTGTTTTTGTCATTAGAACAGCTCTGAAGCATAATAAAAGTGGGTTTTGCAATGTCCTTTTTGTTTCTTTCGGCCTTTTGCGATGTCGTTTTCCGGATCTGTGGGCATATGGGGTTTTTCACACGAGTTTTCACCCTCGTGGGTCTCATATCATGAAAGAAAGAAAGGGAGAGAATCTCTTACAGGAATTTATTATAAAGTTTATTTGTTTTTGGTAAATAAAATTAACGTTTATTTAATCACTTTCTTCATAGATTTACACGACATAGTCGTGGTATATCACGTGGCTATATAGCCGCAACTACTTTAAGAAGAACAATTAGTGACACATTTAATATGTCTCTTCATTATCTTGGAAGTAACCATTAATAATCAATGATATTATTAAGGATGCAGAGTTATGATTTTGTAACATTCCAACAGCTACAATTTGACGTTGTTTATTGGATTTCTTCTTCGGAAATAATTCTGCTCACTACTTTAACCCAACGAATAAGATTTATTTAACCCCACTATGCATGTCCCATGCATTTAATTTAATAGCAACATACATTTGTTTCCATAAAAAGATTTGTTACGCGCATCTATGAAAGATATTCCACGCATCCTCCAGGCGGAAATTAAAGTTCTAATATTTTTTTGGTAACAAATAAAAGGGAGCCAAAAGGCCCCGGATAAGCTCAGCCCAGCAAGCCCATCAGCAACTATATTTTGCTTCTGAAGTCCCAGTTTACAAGAGTACTTGTGTCACAAAAGAGAGTTTTCTCATTTCAATATTCACCAAATTCCTATGCACAAATTGGCTCGGAAAAGAGATTTTGAGCACAAATAATGGTGCAAGATTGCTAAAACAAACCCTATAACTATATATGATTCTTTAATGCAAGATCAAGAGCAAAGATGAGAGGGTCTTCAATAACACAATCTAGTTAGACCTTGACATATTTCGCCTGGCCTAACGAAGAATCAATCGTCCAGGGCATCTCTGATTTGATTATGCAATTCAGCATTTCGACTTATAATCTGATTGAGCATGGTTCTAACAACAATTGGTAATGGCCTTTCCATAGATGGACCAGAAAGTCATAGCATTGCACTTGATCCCTGCAACAATGATCTGCCATGCGTTTGTTGGCTGTCCAAGCAATGCAAAAGACCCTATTATGAGTCTTCTATTTGTGGTAAGGTATAGCTGAAATCCTCTAACAGCTCAGGCTCACAAAGCATTGCTACCAGGCAATTAGTTGGACCAGCTCAGGGTCACCAGTAATCCATACATGAACAAGAGCCATCTTGAAAGTGGTGGAAGCGAAGCTTATCACGAACAATAATTTCTCTTTTGGTAACAACTGAAATAAACTTAATTGCTTCATGGCAGTCCTCGCACATTCGAAGGTTCTTTACAATCCTAATGGCCATGCCATCCTTGGTTTTCAGTAGCCCAAATGCGATCGCAAGCTTCTCGCTGTGATATCTAAGGGCATATTCCCTCTCTTCTTCTTCCACTTCATGCATCACTGATTCAGGTACGGGAGCATAACCTGCTTCCCTGCACTGCGACATCAGTTCATCTAAATACTGATAAACTTCATTTGTCTCGGGATGGGACTTGTCACCCATGCTAAACAGGTACGTTTTCTGGTTCACATCTATTGTACTATAGCCAACTTGCTTTCTCAAGCTTCTTCCTATCATCATGTTTCTAACCATTTCCACTCGATCCATCCAACCTGCCAGTGCATATATATTCGAAAGCATTACATAATGACCTGGATTTTCAGGCTCAACCTCCAAAAGATGCTCAGCAACTATTACTCCAAGATCGATGTTCTTATGCATCTTGCAAGCCCCAAGCATGGCAGTCCAAACAGCTGGGGCGGCCTCCTCAGGACCAAGCTCTTTAATCAATTGATATGCTTCGGTGAGAAGCCCAGCACGCCCAAGCATATCGACCATGCAAACATGGTGCTCCACTCCTGGCACTAAGCCATACTCTTGCCTCATGTTTGCATATGTCTCCCGCCCTTCGTGAACTAGCCCTGCATGAGCGCACGCCGCCAAGACTGCCACAAATGTGACAGTGTTAGGAACAGGGCCATGAGCTCTCATTTGGCAAAAGAGTTCCACAGCTTGACTACCATAACCATTCGTTGCATACCCTGAGATCATAGCCGTCCAAGCTATGACATTTCGTTCTTTCATCGAATCAAAAATTTCTCTTGCTTTGCTCACATTCCCACATCTAGCATACATGATAATTAGCGAAGTACCTAGAGCTACGTTCACATGCAGCCCATTGTTAATAACATCATGATGCACCGAGCAGCCTAAACCAAGAGCTCCCAACTGAGAACAAGCCGCTAAGACACTCACGAAAGTTGTCGAATCAGGTTCAACACCCAATTCCCGCATCTGATTAAACACCTCAATCGCTTCCCTCGAAAACCCATTTTGCTCGTAACCCGAAATCATCGAATTCCAAGCTACAACGCTCCTCTCTGGCATTTTATCAAACAACTTCCGAGCAGCACCCAAATCACCAGACTTGGAGTACAAGGTAACCAGAGCGGCCTGAACAAATGAATCCGAGCCATACCCACACACCAAAACGTGCGAATGAACACATCTACCGAGTCTCAGAGCCGAAATATCGGCGCACGATTTAATCACAGACGTAAAGGTGTAACTCGAAGGCGCAATACGGAAACCAAGCATACGGTGATAGAAGAAAACAGTGTGTTGGGGGAACCCAAACTTTGAAGAGGCTTTGATGAGGGAATTGAAGAGGAAAGAGTCAGGGTTTGGAACAGAGAGGAAGAGCCGCCGAGTGTAGAAAATTGAGCCGGCTTCGCAAGCCAAAGTTATGAGCTTGGTGAGGAGAGCTCGGCTGCGGTGAGAGCCGGAGACAACAATGTGGCCATGAACTTGTTGCAGGGCTCTGAGAGACGGGCCGGCTCGGAGAAGAGCTCGGTAAACCGGAGACTGTGGGGTTGAAGAACCTGTGACTGCGAGCTGTTTGGCTTCCATTAAAATAAAAACTTTGGGTTCGAAGTCCTGAGCTTTGACGCTACTACCCTAAACGCACCGTTTCACACATCCATTACAAATTAGTTTACAGTTCGCGCCGCCGAGATATCAGACTCTCCAACACGCGCAGACACTCTCAGTGCAAACTCACGCGCCACCGTCCGCCGAACCCCTAACCTAGCGGAGATCGCAGAACCATGAGGGGCCCCTCTTCCTCATCCTCTGTCTCTGACGGCACCAACCGTTCATGGCTTGCGCAGGGACTGCTCGCCGGAGCGGCTGTAGCAGCTGCGGCCGTAGCGTACACGGTGATATCCAGGCGCCGATCCGCAAGGTTACTGAGCCACGTGGTGGGGATCATACCGGCTCGTTTCGCTTCCTCCAGATTTCCAGGCAAACCTCTGGTCCCAATCCTCGGCAAACCCATGATCCAGGTTCTTGTGATCGTTTTTCTTCTTCTTTTTTCTTTCAAGTTCATTTTTTTTTAGTTTACTTAAATTGTTGCATTATATGAACGCAATGTTAATGAAAGAAAAAAGAGAACTTGATTAATCATTTCAAAGGTTGTTTAATTGTGTGGTGTGGTGGAGAGAGACTAGTCGGGATTTTGGGTATCAATTCTTTTGCGTTTCAAGTGTTTGAACTTTTGACAATGAGAAGTTTTCTTCTTCATCTTCTTTATTTTCTTTTTCAATGTCTTTGACAAATGGAGGAAAACTGTAAACAATAGCATGGAAGTAGAATGTGTAATCATTTTTGGTATAAACTGGGCAGATGCTACGATCATTTGCTTAACTATCTTTCTGTGCCTTGTAGAGGACGTGGGAAAGAGCAAAACTTGCAACCACGCTGGACCAACTTGGTACTTCCAGCAGTCAACCTCATATGTTTTATTTGTCAAAATGATAAGTTCTGTGTTATTAAGTGGTGATTTGTTGACCAAAAAGTTCTTAAATTTTCTCTTCTACTAGTTGTGGCTACGGATAATGAGAAAATAGCAGAGTGCTGTTTGGGGTTTGGAGCTGATGTGATAATGACATCAGATACTTGCAGAAATGGTAAGAGCCATGGTTCACAATATTTCTATTTTACTGATTGTTAGTAAACTTGAATTATTTTTTAAGTTTCTTATAAATGTCTGATGATCTGAAGGAACTGAACGCTGCAATGAGGCCCTCCAAAAGTTCAAAAAGAAATTTGATATTGTTGTTAACATTCAGGGAGATGAGCCTCTTATAGAGCCCGAGATAATAGATGGGGTTGTCAAGGCCCTGCAAGTAAGTTCTTTATCCTCTCATGTTAGTTACCGTTCTGCTCCTTCAAGATGAATATGTTATGAAATCACACTTTTTAACAGTCATTTATTGATATTCTGTTCTCTTTTCAACTCATATTGTTTTGTGAACTAGAATGATGAGTCTATGGCGATCAAATAGTCCAAATCATTATGTGGCTGGCTATAGATTTTATTCTTTAGACTTTAGGTTCATTTGTTTTTTTGGTTCTGAATGTAATTGATCGTTTCTTCCCCTTTTTGTTTGATTACTGTTATAGGCTGCCCCTGATGCTGTATTTAGCACTGCAGCTACTTCTTTGAAACCTGAAGATGCATCCGATCCCAATCGGGTGAAATGCGTGGTGGACAGTCATGGTTATGCAATATATTTTTCGAGGGGCTTGATCCCATGCAATAAGTAAGTTTTACTATAGATTTTAGCATATCTGCAATATAACATAACATCGTCACCAACTTGATAAATTTTCATGTACACAACAACACAGGTCAGCCAAGGTCAATCCACGTTTTCCATATCTACTTCATCTTGGTATCCAGGTATCAGCATATCTTTATGTTACAGCACTTGTGAGCCTTAATATGTAATGTATCTCCTACTTGTTGCCAACCAGTTATGCCATTCTTGTGTCTTACCAGAGCTATGATGCAAAGTTCTTGAGGAAATATCCGGAGCTTGCACCTACTCCATTACAACTGGAAGAAGATTTGGAGCAGCTTAAAGTCCTTGAGAATGGATATAAGATGAAGGTATTGCTTGGTCATAAGACTCTTCTATGTATTTCGATCAATCTTATTTCATTTGATAAGTTCTTTTTCTCTCTCCTTATCAGTGAGCTGCTAAATAAGGCATCAGAATCTGAGTATAGTTAGATCACAAACAATCCGATGTTGGGTGGTTTTTCATTTATATAGATGGACTGGTATTTTGAAAAAATATTTATTTCGAACTCATGATTACCTCTCACAGGTGATCAAGGTTGATCATGAGGCTCACGGTGTTGATACTCCAGAAGATGTGGAGAAGATAGAATCATTCATGCGGGAAAGAAATCTGTCCTAGGACCTGCTTTTGGAAGTGGAAAAAGCGTTATTCGGGCATAAAAACTTAAAAGTACTTTTGAATCGCAAAAGCACTTTCTTGGATCGTATAAGTGCTTTCTAGAAAGAGAGTGTCTTCATGCTGCATTGTTTTATTCTTTCTTACTGATGATTCAGTTTTGTCTTCCATTGCAGACATATACTGATAGTAGATACTACTATATACAAGAATTCATTTACTTCCAAGAATCTTTTTGTTCGGTGTGATTGATCCATAACAATATTTGGCAAAAATGTATCTCTTGTTTGTTTTCTAAATAAAATGTATATGTTCTGTTATCAGTACAAGAAACCCTGAAGCTTTACTCTGGAGCATTTACTGCATGCAGGGTTGTCACCCATCAACCTTTCAGAATCCCCATGCTTGTCAAATTTGAGGCCAAATTTGATAATCTTGTGAGCCCAAATTTGATTACATAATATAAAAATTCAGTCAACAGCTGTTCAGGTGTGTATTCTAATATCTAACCAACAATTTGATTGTTGATCATTCATAAATTAATTATCACAATTCTGTGAGTTGGTTTCATGGTCTCTGGAAAATTCTCCTAATTCACCATTACGACGCATTAAATATGCTATGTCACCCCAACCACCAAGCTTCCCTTTGTAGTAAAGCTGCAGTATTGTTGGCCAGTTAGAATACTTTTGTATCCCCTCCATAACTACATTGTCTGAAAGAACGTCGAAAGTTCCAAATTTGACCTTCTCTTTATTCAAAATGTGAACAGCCAATCTGCTAACTTTACATTTGGGCTCCCCGGTGGCTCCTTTCATAAAAAGCATGACTCCATTAGAGTCAATCAGCTGGTGCATCCGCCTTTTCGAGGCATCATCAAGGCCAGTTGTGCTTGAATTTGCTCTTGCTCCTGGAAAGATCCATTTTCTTTTGCTAACTCTTGGACTGTCTCAAGGCTAGGTTCTCTGGGCTTAGCTGACCCAACAACCCTAGCAACTTTATTGGCCAAACTAGAAGGATTTGCACCTTCTAATGTATCAGTGACCTTTCCATCCTAACCAAAAAAAAAAAAGCACAAACAAAAAATAACGAAGAGAAGAACGAGATACAGAACAATGAGAGAATTGATAAAGGTTTATAACATAAAGCTTCTTCTTCTTTTTTTATGAGCTGCGGGGGGGGAACATAAAGCTTCTTTTAATATCTGATATTCACTTCATATTCCATGTCATTGTCCTCAGATCCTAGTCCTTCTCCAGTCACTCAAACAAACAAAGTGATCCTATTGAACTTCTACCACCCACTCTCACACTCACATTTTGAGTTTGGCATGATAACCTGAGCCTACTAATAAATGCGTTTCTGGATTATAAAAGCATTTTCGAAGAGAAACAGTCCTTCTCCTCCATCCTTTTATTCTTTCATACTTTATGATTCAGGTTTGTCTTCCATTGTAGACTAATACATATATACATATATAGAAGAATTCTTTTATTTCCAAGAATTTTGTTCGGTGAGATTGATCCATAACAATAATTGGCAGAAATGAATGTCTTGTTTGTTTTCTAAGTAGAACGTACATCTTCTGTTACTAATACAAGAAAGCCTGAAGCTTACTCTGCAGCAATTACTGCATGCATGTTTTACCCATCCACCTTTCACAACCCCAAGCTTGTCATTTGAATTTGAAACCTCGACTCTGAGAAAAAATACATACCAATGTCCTATGAGGAACTCTTGGTTTTAACTTCTTTCCAACACCTTTTTTATGCTGTGTATGCTCTCTTCATTTTTCCTCATCAGTCAGCAAGTCGCACTAAGTTTCAGTAAAGATAAACATGATCACTGTACATGTGGGCGGTCATGTTCAAAGATTGAATCATTGCTTCTCCTTTCTTGTTGAAATTGAATACAGAGATTCCACCGTTGTTCACATCAATGGCACGAAATCTGAACCATCAACAGCATTGTCAGGATACCAACATTGCATTTTTCTTGATATTTAAACTGCATTGCCGACAACATACCTCTCGGGGCCTAGCCCTAAAGCTGTGCAGATCAGTGCCCTCAAAATTGATTTGTGAGTGATGACTAAAACATGTTCTCCCTGATACATCAGAAAGATATTTGTTTACACATCTTTTATATTATCTAAAATTAGCGTCAACAAACAAAATTTGTATCATGATAGCAAGAAACGATGTCATGTCTCACAGGTGTTAACAAGATCTCCTTCCAAGCCTCTCTGGCTGTTCCCCATAGTTCTCTTACAGGATAGATTCCATTCACATAAAAATTAGCAGGGTCCTCTCTCCACGTTGCATACTCCTTTGGATATCTCTGCTTGGCATCCTCTGCCTCCAAATTCTGAACGTGGTTTAGTATGATTCTAGAATGCATGAATTCGGAACGAATTAAAACCAGGAAGTAAAACACGAGCAAACTGACCATTTTTCATGCCTTCAAGGAAAAACAGATGAGCCTCCTTCAGCGAGTCGAGGAAAACGAGCGGCTCCTCCCTCCCTTGCCATATAATTTCAGCAGTGGACTGCATCAGAATTCGGAAACCCACAATTAAAATCTGCTTTGAAATTAAATGCAATAAGGTCCATAACATACTTCAGAAAGATGTTCAACTTCAAACCTTGGCCCGAGATATTGGACTCGAATAACACTGATCAAAATGCATCTTTGCAATGGCTTTTCTGCACCTCTCTGCTTGCATCACTCCAGTTTCTGTCAGGACAGATTGGTTTGAGCTTCCCTGTACATACATCCAGGGTTAAGCTTCAAAGAACAGCTCAATATTTTCTATATGAAAGGAGAAAAAATAATTCAGCACATTTGATATGCCTAATACAGATGCATAATCTAGAGCAGGAAAAAAAAACCAACTTAAATTCCTTTTATCATAGTTAATTAATTAATTAAGCAACTAACCTGAACTCTACTTTCTTCATTCCAAGAGCTAAGGCCATGCCGGACAAGAGTTACCTTCTTTGATGAAGCGATTGACTTATTATCTGTAAGTGATGTTGTTGCTCTTGTGAAGTCAAATGCACCACCAGTCATAGCAGCATCATTCTCAGATTTTTCTTGGATAACAAAACAAAAATGACAGAAAACTATGAACAACCCATCAATCTTTTCAAAATAAAGAATTTGAATTCTGAAGCCATCCAGAGGCACCTTTCTGTGGGAATTGAATGAGAAATTGAAATAAGAAAAGAAAAAAAGAAGGAGATAGAATTGGTGAACTTACCAAAGGTTTGAGCCACATCTGAGCTAGAACTTGAGCATCGAATTCCAAGTGTAACAGAAGAAGAAAGATCGGTCTTGAGCTTTGGATCTGTTCTATTTCTATAGTGAGATATGGAGATTGGAGATAGAGCAGAGCTGAAACTAAGAATTCCACAAACCATCTTCTTTGACAGCTTGGGGTTCCAGAGATGTTTGTGTGTCACTGTTCCTCAGTTCGACATAACTTCTATTTGGTTGTGGGGATGGTTCCAACGGCATCCAGAGAAATTTTAGTTGTGGTCATTATGGTGCATCACGGATATCATAAGGTTGATGCTGGCCGTTAGATGATATTAGTGTGTTATCTGATTGGATGGTCAGAATTGATTGGACTGGTGCGGAGTAAATCTCTCTTTACCCTTTGGAGTAGGTGGAAATCTGCTTTGAATTGGATTTTTAAACCACTGTTTGTAAATAATAACCACCAACATGCGTCAAAAAGACACTAAAGACAATGAGACAAGTCATATATATGAATCTGAGAGAAATATAAGAGGTGGCACTGGCAGTTGGTTATAGTTTCCGTTGAACAATTCTCAAAGAAAAAGAAAATTATGAAAAAGACTTTTCCATTCATCCAAACAGTCCTTCAGGTACTGAACACTAGAGCATATTACGTTCAACTTTTTTTCTTTTTTTTTTACACTGGGGAAAGATCAAATGAAAACAACAAAATTAAGGTTTTACAACAAACAGAGGATTGAGAACAGTGTAAAGAGTGTAGAGAATAAGCAGAAAATATAATGTTGCTGCAATGATGCCAGCAACAAGAGCTCCTGTTACATGATTGCAGAACTTGTGGACTTGTCCACAGATGGGCAGCCAGCCAGCATGAGTGTTCCCTTTCTTGCCCACTTGAGCTATTGCCAAGGCTGCTGACATGCTTGAAGTAAGTAACAAAGCCACAACCTGTGCAAAATTGTTCAAATCGGAAAAAAGGACCTCAATATCAGTTCATCATATGAAAAAAATACATAGAAATATGAAATAAAAATGCAAAAAATAGAAAGAAAAATGCTTTCTTTACCACATCTAGAATGATGACCATGCGCCAAAGCGAACCCTTTGAAGCAAGAAACAGAATCATAAGGTTGTATCCACTTACAATTGCTTCCACAATCACAAAGTACCTTTGCCATGAGCAAACACATTTAAAAATCATAAAATAAAATGATTAGAACATGATTATGAGGAAAAGGGTTGATTAGAAACTAGATTAAATTTACATGAAAGCAGGCGAATTGCTGTATTTGGCCTTGAATGTTAAGTTCAAGACATTGGCAGAGTCATGGCTTGTGACCATAACTATGGTGGCAGACAGAGTTGCAGCCAAAGCTAGCAGCCTTAGCAGAAAGGTGAAGATCTTCCTAATCTTAGTCATGGAGATCAAATGAGGAAGGAAATAATCCGATGTTTCAGGCTTCAGCTAATAAAATTAGAAGGGTATATAGAGCAAGAGATGTTTAGGGTGTTAGGAGGACAGATAGAGGGTGGGGCACTTGTTTTCTTTGTATTTCTTTATAGCAGAAAGGGTTTGGTTACCTACAAATTTATGAAGATTTTGATCTTAATAACGAGCCAATTAAACATGTACAGAGCAAAAGGGTGTTTCCAGATTTAACCACGTGGTTTAAGATTAAGACTCTCATTAATTAGTGGCTTCTATAAGCAGTTTCTGTGCATTGCAGGCAGATTCTGGCAACTGATAATATAACTAGTTATGAGGGTAGTTGAAGGTCGATTTCCACAGAGACAATACAATATAGCTAGCCATATTATACATCCATGGAATTTTTGTGTATACACATAGACAGATGCATGCGCGCCATATGATCATTCTTCTCATATTGCATGTTACATTTATTCATATTGATTGTATGATATATTGACTCTCAAAATATGGACATTATTTTGAATTTATGATGAATGAATTTTTATAAGGATGATTGTAGTGCATGTCATGCCATATATGTTTCTTTTTAAAGATAAGGAAACTCCAAAACAGATTCAATTAAGAGTCATGACATGTTTACATCAAAAAATTGTGCTATAAAACACTATTGTAGCATTATTTATCAATTAAACTATAATTGATAAATAATAATTAAACTATAATCACATGTATGCGTTGTACTAAAGAAATAATAATTAAAATATAATTATCAATTAAAGTAATTAAATAAGGTTAAGATATAACTTAATTACAAATATTAAAAGAAATAAACTAATTTTGTTTATATAAAAAAGGTGACCTTTCCTGACGCAATTCGTCTGAGTAGATCTTTCCCCTCAGTTTTTTCCTAATTTTTTTTTTATAAAAATAGTATAGCCGCATGGCTTTACTTTTTTGACACATGGCGCCTCGCCGCTGGGCGTGTACTTTTTATATATTTATATATCGTATAGCCGAGCGGCTATACCCGGTTGTTAAAATTAATTTTTTATAAATCGTATAGCTGACCGGCTATACTCGTTTTTCCTAATTTAAAAAAAAATATAGTATAGCCGCCCAGCAGTACTAGTTTTTTCCTTATTTTTCAAAAAATAGTATAGCCGCTCAGCCTTACTGTTTTGACACATGACACCTAGGCACGGGCGGGTCCTTTTTATATATAAAAAGAAATAGTATAGCCAATCGGCTATACTTGGTTTTTTCCTAATTTTTTTATATAAAAATAGTACAGCCGATTGGCTTTACTTGTTGGACACGTGCGCCTAGCCGATGGGCGGGTTGTTTTTATATATTTATAAATAGTATAGCCGCACGGCTGTACTCATTTGACATGTGGCGCCTAGGCTCTGGGCGGGTCTTTATATATATATAGTATAGCCGAACGGCTATAACAATTTTTTTAAAAAATTTATAAACCGGCAAATTTCGTCGGCATAGAAGTGTAACGAACTCTTGTCAGGAGAGGTTTTTTTAATTATTTAATTTTGAAAATATAAAATTGGTTTCTTTACTTATTTTTTTTGGCCAACTTCGTTAATTTAATATATGTAATTAAGTAATATTTTAGCCTTTTTGAATTACTTTAATTAGTCATTATGTTTTAATTATTATTTTTTTAGTAAATATTTTAATATATTAAAGACAATTAAATTTCTCTAGAGCCCAAGAGCCGCACGACTATACTCTTTATATATATAGTGAGATTTTTTTTTCTTTGATTTTCATTTATCAATAAGAGTTGTTTAGAGCATTATCCATTACTATTAGGTCATTACGCAAGTCTCTATTGTCCCCTTTTGATTTTTACTTTTCCAGAGTTATTACTTGTATAAAGATTTTAGCACTTTCACGTTTAATAATGTATTATACACGTATGTACGTATTTTTCAATAATACATCTGTGTTCTACAAATGTCTTAAAGACTCGGTAAAGTTCATGTTTTACAATAATATAGATGAAATATCACTGCATTAATTAAGACTTGTTACATTATAGAAATAGTTTTATTGGCAGAAAAAAAAATAGAATCCAAATTCTCACAATTTTTTTGTTATTGTTTTGGTTGCTCTTCTCTTTGGCTTGAACCGCCTCTATGTACTGAAGACAGGAAGCAACGGCTGCAAAAAATAAGACGATCCATACCCGCAAGTGCTAGTAAAACGACAGTTCTCTCTCTTTTTTCTATTTTCAAACCTCGCAACCTCACCTCTTTCGAAGCTCCTCTGAACCTGAACAGTGAAAAGCTCTGCTAGGGTTTTGCTCACTTGCAAACGCACCGTTCAGTCGGGCACAAAGAACCGAACCAGACCTAGGGTTTCGAATTCCGATCCGCAACCACATTCATGGACGAGGAGCCCGAGTACGACGACCAGCAGTACAACGACGACGACGAAGATGAAATCACGCAGGAGGACGCCTGGGCCGTCATCTCAGCCTACTTCGAAGAGAAGGGTTTGGTGCGCCAACAGCTCGACTCATTCGACGAGTTCATTCAGAACACAATGCAGGAAATTGTCGATGAGTCGGCCGATATCGAGATTCGCCCCGAGTCGCAGCACAACCCGGGCCACCAGCCTGATTTCGCCGAGGTAGATTGTCCTTTGTTCAATCCTATGTGAGATTGAGCTTCGTGGTTTCCATGAATTTAGGGCTAACAGTTAGCGTATGAAAACTAAAATTTATAAGTATATTGCGAGCTAGGTTTCCTTCTCACATTTGTGTATTTTTAGGAAATTAAAGTAGAATTTTGAGCATATTTGGTGGTTATGTTCTTTGGCTCTTTAATACTGTTGGGTTGGATTGCAGACTACATATAGGATTAAGTTCGGTCAGATTTATTTGAGTAAGCCCATGATGACCGAGTCCGATGGAGAAACTGCAACCTTATTTCCCAAAGCTGCCAGGTTGAGAAATCTAACGTACTCAGCACCCTTGTATGTGGATGTCTCAAAGAGCATTGTAAAGAAAGGACATGATGGTGAAGAAGTCACCGAAACTCAGGATTTCACCAAAGTATTCATTGGAAAGGTGTGTAATGCGAACATTTTAGTAATGATGTATGGATTCAACATTGTTAACAAATTCATTCAATTGCTGTATATTATCAGGTTCCTATAATGCTTCGGTCTAGTTATTGCACGTTGTACCAGAATTCCGAAAAAGATTTAACAGAGCTGGGAGAGTGTCCATATGATCAAGGTGGATATTTTATTATAAATGGGAGTGAAAAGGTTCTGATTGCCCAAGAGAAGATGAGCACCAATCATGTCTACGTGTTCAAAAAGAGGCAGCCTAACAAGTATGCCTATGTGGCGGAAGTTCGGTCTATGGCGGAGTCCCAAAACAGACCGCCCAGTACAATGTTTGTGCGGATGCTTGCTCGGACTAGTTCTAAAGGGGTAATGAATTTGATTGTGGCAATTTTGTTGTTTTGTTTATGTTGTATGTTTTATTTATATGGATTTTGTTTGCGGGCATTTATATTATTGCAGGGTTCTTCTGGACAATACATCCGTGCTACTCTTCCATACATTCGAGCTGAAATTCCTATTATTATTGTGTTCCGAGCTCTCGGGTTTGTTGCTGATAAAGACATATTAGAGCATATATGTTATGACTTCTCTGATACTCAGATGATGGAGTTGCTTAGACCTTCTCTGGAAGAAGCATTTGTGATTCAAAATCAACAGGTGTCTCTCTCTGTCGATTTATTTTGCGGAGTTTACAGATGTCTCGATTCCCTTATAGTCAAATGGTATATTATTCTCTCCTGTTGCAGGTTGCACTCGACTATATTGGAAAAAGAGGTGCAACTGTTGGTGTTAGTAGAGAAAAGAGGATCAAGTATGTGTTATCTTTGTAAATTTGCAGGGCCTCAAGATGTTTTGCATAACCTTCTGTAGTGCTCATGAGATTATTATCTTATGCATCGTATGCACAGGTATGCAAAAGAGATCCTTCAAAAGGAAATGCTTCCACATGTTGGTGTTGGAGAATTTTGTGAGACAAAGAAAGCTTACTATTTTGGGTAGGTTTTACTTGTAGGACACGCATTAGCATTAGGGTGGCTTCTGAATTGTGTACTGAATACATGCTGTTTCTTGTACCAGATATATCATTCACAGGCTTCTACTGTGTGCACTTGGTCGGAGGGCAGAAGATGATAGGGATCATTATGGCAACAAGAGGCTGGATCTTGCTGGTCCCTTACTGGGAGGCTTGTTTCGAATGGTTTGTTTTCTGGTGGAAATTGGAGGTTATATGAAATTTGTTTTGTCATTATTTGGTTGACCATAGAATTGTATATGCAAGTGCAGTTATTCAGGAAGTTGACTAGGGATGTGAGAGGTTATGTGCAAAAGGTTCCTTACATGAACTCTGACTTATTTAAGTTGCTGTAATTATTATATTTGGGTTTATACCTACACAATCCATGCATGGTGCAGTGTGTTGATAATGGAAAGGAACTTAACCTGCAATTTGCCATCAAAGCTAAAACAATCACTAGTGGCCTCAAATATTCACTTGCTACTGGGAACTGGGGGCAAGCAAATGCAGCTGGTACAAGGGCTGGAGTGTCACAGGTACTTTTAGCATTTTTCTTTTAAGTTCTGCTGTTGAGTTTGGCAGTTATAATTCCATCATGCTTTGGTCAGGTTGTTTAAATGTGGGGTGGGTTTGCATTGGTCGATTTAAGCTTATCAATTGTATAAAATCATGTACCAAATTCATTAATTTGGAATTCAAATTTTTTTAACAGGTGTTAAATCGTTTGACATATGCGTCCACCTTGTCACACTTGAGAAGGCTAAATTCTCCCATAGGGCGTGAAGGTAAAACTACTTTCTGGCTTCTTCTGTGTATTGTATAGTTAAGGTTCACCTGTAAGGCCTTTGGATTGCAAATACAAGTATCATCTGTTCAATAAGGTGAAAAGCTTTTGGCGTCGTTTCTTGCCCCTGAAATCATCATGTTGCTACCTACATGTGGCTTGTCATTGTGAATTTCTCCTCCTTCCCTTTAATTGAGGTTTCTTTTATCAGGGAAATTGGCCAAACCACGGCAGTTGCATAACTCACAGTGGGGGATGATGTGCCCAGCTGAAACACCTGAAGGACAAGTGAGTATTGTGTGTTAAATTTCTGAATGCGTAAGTTACTTTGAGAAACCCTTTCTTTCTGTATGTGGCACCTAAGTATTTATCTGGCTGTTATACCAGGCATGTGGACTTGTAAAGAATCTTGCGTTGATGGTATACATCACAGTAGGATCAGCTGCATATCCAATATTGGAATTTTTGGAAGAATGGGGCACAGAGAATTTTGAGGTTTGTACTAGTAGTTCTAATGAATGTTGACTTTCTATTTTCATTCATTATTTTGACAATCTTCTTTAAATTGATTGTAGGAAATTTCCCCTGCAGTTATTCCCCAAGCCACGAAAATTTTTGTTAATGGCTGTTGGGTTGGTATACATCGTGATCCTGAAATGTTGGTGAAAACATTAAGAAAGCTAAGGCGACGGGTCAGTATCCATTTTATTTTATTTTTTTATTAAAATTTAATTTTGGGTAGATGTCACACCAAAGGAACAAACTGCAATAGTTGAAACATTGGATTTTATAAGTAGTCCGAGTCTTCTTAGATTACCCCATTTCTGTATCTTTTTTTTTCTCTTCATATTATTGTGCTTTGTTCTTACCTGCCCAATCTTCCTAATGCAATGCAATTTGGGTCCATAAGCGTTCTGACTTGTGAAATCCCACGTGTTAATGTCACATTAAACGTTATAGATGCTGATTACTATGTACTTCTACAGGTTGATGTCAATACTGAAGTTGGGGTTGTCAGAGATATCCGTCTTAAAGAATTGCGGATATATACTGATTATGGCCGTTGCAGTCGTCCATTATTCATTGTGGACAAACAAAGGCTTCTCATAAAGAAGAAAGATATTCATGCATTACAGCAGAGGGTTAGCTAGCTGAAATCTTCAACTAATTTTTTTTGGACTTCCAGTGTTTACAGGAATCTACCCTTATGTTTTCAGGAAAACCCTGAAGATGGTGGCTGGCATGACCTTGTAGCAAAGGGATTTATAGAATATATTGATACGGAAGAAGAGGAGACTACAATGATTTCCATGACAATTAATGTGAGTAGTTCTCGTTGGAAAAAATGCATCATGATTTTATTCTGGATTAAAAACAGACCTGTAGAACCCGTAGGGCATTGATGATCTCAATTTCTAAAAACTTGTACCCAGGATCTTGTACAAGCAAGGCTCAATCCTGAAGAGGCATATTCTGACACCTACACTCATTGTGAAATTCATCCATCGCTTATTTTGGGTGTTTGTGCTTCAATTATACCATTTCCCGATCATAATCAGGTAAATTTGTCATGCAAGTGAATTTATGTGTTTGATATCTTATTCATTTGTTATTCCATCTACTTATTTGTTTGTTGTGATCAGTCTCCACGTAATACGTATCAATCTGCTATGGGCAAGCAAGCAATGGGAATTTACGTCACCAATTATCAGTTCCGAATGGTATGATTAGGTTCCTGCTATTGTAATTATGTATTCTCTATTTTCTTTTCGTGAATGTTACAGTTGATTAGAAACTATGGTAAGTTACTTCTTGTTGTTTCACTCAGGATACACTGGCGTATGTTCTGTACTACCCTCAGAAGCCCCTTGTCACTACACGAGCCATGGAGCATCTTCATTTCAGGCAGCTTCCAGCTGGCATCGTAAATATTTAACTTTGTTTTACATGTTTCTCTTTTTTCTTCATTTCAGGCAGCCTCCAGCTGGCATCACCAAATGTTCAATTTCCCCCCTGAACATTTTTGAAGTCAATTAAGGATATGAACTAATTTTTCCCCACCGCCTAAATCATTGACATTTCATCCAAATTTTAGTTAAAAAATAATTAAAAACATAAAAAAAACTATAATATAAAATATAAAACACAAAAATTAATTTAAAACTAAGATTAACTCTTCTCACCCGCAGCCTGCCACCCCCTCCCATCCGCCATCATCCACACATCACCTCTCTCTCACTATCTCACGCACATACACACTCCCAACCAAAACAAATTATCCCACCCCAAAAATCCACTCTACACACCCACTATATTTTCAATTTCTTTATTTTTTCTCTTCCAATCACCATGTACATGCAAATCTGGGAGTCAGATTCAACCGCAATTTTTTTTCCCAGCCCCTGCCTCCAGCATTAGTACACCACTGCATTTCAAGCCACCAGCCCCCCTGTCCCCTTGTCTAAAATAAAGCAAAAAACACAAAAAAGGGTTTACATAATTTTTTATATTTTTAAAAACCAGTAGCCCCTCTCCACCCAGCCACCTCCTCCAATGGCAACAACCCACCAGCCACCTCCAACCAATTTAAAGTGGGAAATTACTAATTTGCCCTCATATTTAACGGTAAATTGGATGAAATGTTGATGATTTAGACAGTAAGGTGGACATTGGCGAAAAAAATTACTTTGTATCCTTAACTGACTAAGAAAAAGTACAGTGGGGAAATTGAAAATTTGGTGATGGTTCTGGGGGCAATTTGGCAGTTTAAGTTTTCTAATTTAGTCTGCTAATGATTCCTTTTCTTTGTTCCATTCTGCATCAGAATGCTATTGTTGCCATTTCTTGCTATTCTGGTTATAACCAGGAAGATTCTGTCATTATGAATCAGTCCTCTATAGACCGTGGATTCTTCCGGTCAATATTCTTCCGCTCTTATAGGTCAGTTTATCTCTAACTGGTATTCTGAGTACATGTAATTATATTTTTCTACAATGTATTAACTTCCTGTCACAGGGACGAGGAGAAAAAGATGGGGACCCTTGTCAAAGAGGATTTCGGGCGTCCAGACAGAGCAAATACCATGGTGAGAGTTTTATTTTTTAGTTTATGTGTCTGATGCTGTGCCGGTATAAGTGTTGGATGCTATACTAAGATTTGATTTTACAGGGCATGCGGCATGGTTCTTACGACAAGTTGGATGATGATGGTCTTGCACCTCCTGTAAGTATATGTGAATTTGTTTTTCAATGATTTTCTGTCCACCTATCCTGTGAAACAAATTTTATCTAATCAAGTTCTCATTGATATGATCTTAGGGAACTAGGGTTTCAGGTGAAGATGTTATCATAGGAAAGACCACTCCCATGGCTCAGGATGAGGCACAAGGGCAAGCTGCTTCACGATACACACGGCGTGACCATAGCATAAGCTTACGCCACAGTGAAACAGGGATTGTGGATCAGGTTAGCTTTATGTGAAATGACTTCTCTTCTTTTATTTATTTATTTATTTATTTTTAAAACAGATTCTGTTGTGCTTTCTTACAAAGCTGAACCTGCTCTGTGCCATATAATAGGTTCTACTGACGACTAATGCTGATGGGTTGAGGTTTGTGAAAGTAAGGGTGAGATCTGTCCGGATACCACAGATTGGTGATAAATTTAGCAGTAGACATGGACAGAAGGGGACAGTGGGTATGACTTATACACAAGAAGACATGCCATGGACTGTGGAAGGGGTCACCCCTGATATTATTGTGAACCCACATGCTATTCCTTCTCGAATGACCATTGGTCAGCTTATTGAGTGTATCATGGGGAAGGTTGCAGCTCACATGGGGAAGGAAGGAGATGCAACTCCCTTTACGGATGTGACTGTGAGTTGCACTTGCTCTTGAAACATGCCTCTGTAAATTTCTTATAGAATTTCTTACTTGTACCTGTCATAACAAATTGCAGCCAATTCTTTGTTGTGGGATTTTGGAGATTCTCATCTATTACGATTTTTTTGTTAGGTGGACAATATTAGCAGAGCTCTTCACAGCTGTGGGTATCAAATGCGTGGGTTTGAGACCATGTATAACGGCCACACAGGCAGGCGGCTTAGTGCTATGATATTCCTTGGCCCCACATATTACCAGAGGCTGAAGCATATGGTTGATGACAAGATCCATTCCCGTGGGCGGGGTCCAGTACAGATCCTCACAAGGCAGCCTGCTGAGGGACGATCTCGTGATGGTGGTCTGCGATTCGGAGAAATGGAACGAGATTGCATGATTGCTCATGGCGCTGCTCATTTTCTGAAAGAGAGATTGTTCGACCAGAGTGATGCATATAGGGTTCATGTCTGTGAGCGTTGTGGGTTAATAGCTATTGCAAATCTCAAGAAGAATTCATTTGAGTGCAGAGGTTGCAAGAATAAAACTGACATTGTTCAGGTGAATATTTCTACTTCTCTGGTGTATTCCAGACCTCTTCTCTCTCTCTCTCTCTCTCTCTCTCTCTCTCTCTCGTGTGGAGAGGTTAATGCTAACCCACTTTTACATTATGCATATGTAGGTATACATTCCCTATGCTTGCAAGCTGCTCTTCCAAGAGCTTATGTCCATGGCTATAGCACCAAGAATGCTCACAAAGGACATCAAGCCCGCCAAAGACCAAAAGAAGAAAGGAGCCTGATATGTATATATACATATGCATATGATTGATGGCAAAAAAGACCTCCATTTTCTGAAGTTTCGGTATGCTGCAGCTAAGTCAGAACAACTCCTTTGAAAAAAAAGCATGAAGTTGAGGATTGGAGGCTGTAAATCGTGCCACAATAAAAACATGCTGGAGACTACTCCAAGAGTGGGAGACCGAATCAGAAGATTGGTCAGTTCCTATTAATTTCGATTGAGTATATGGCACAAAGTCTTGCATCGGTTCAGCTGTAGTATTTCCGTGAGGTAGTTTTGTTTTCTTCTCATTTCACGTGAAGAGGATAGGGATTTGTAATAACTTGAACTGTAATTGATTGTATTTATCAAATATAGATAAATCCATACGCCACATTTTAGTTGTAGTGTGCTTTCCTAAGTTGTTGTCAAAGCGGAATTCTGTTATCCGTTTCGGTGGTTGGTAAGACAAAAGCATATTAATCTTATGAATTATCAGATTCAGATCTATATTGTAAAAGTTCCTCCAATAATATTTTCATGTGGACGGAGATTTCACAAATAGGTTAAATTTTATACAAACTAAAAAATATCAATATTGAATGTGTTTGAAATAACTAGTTGTAGTATATTTGAAATAATAATTTGTTTCTTCCTTTTCTGGCCTAAATCAATCTTAGCATATATGAATTCTAATTATTTGAACAACCAATTTTAACTTATAACTTCATCTAATAAATTCTTGGATTTAGCAAAGGACCCATTAGTGTAGTTGTTTAGAGTATATACTCCCTCAGGCAAGATCTTGTGTTTGAGTCCTAATAAATCCTTTGATTTAGCAAAGGACTTACTAGTGTAGTTGTTTAGAGTATATACTCCCTCAGGTAAGGTCCTAGGTTCGAATTCTAGCATCCATGTAGTGTGTGTGAGTTTATATTATCGTCCCTCTCAATAGGAAAGGTACTAAAAAAATTCCTTAGATTTGAAATCAATAAATAGGGTTACTGTCGTCCAAAAAAAATATATAGGGTTACAAACGAGCGAGCCCATACAGTCTACAGCTCAACATTTGGTCCAATTTGGGTTCACCATTTCAGGCCCACCTTAGGCCTATTAGAACTAACCAAAAATCTTAGGCCTGCAACATAAACGACAGCGTTTCGAGACATGTCAAGTAGTTGTCTGCAACCCCCCGCCGTGCGTGCGTGCTGGAGACAGAGACGGAGACGGAGACAGCGACAGAGAGGAGGATGGAGAGCACAGTGGAAGTAGACAAAGGGCCAGTCCCGGAGCACCAATCCATCGCTGCTGCCCAACCACCACCCTCCCCTTCCGGTCAGTCTCTTCCCATTGTATGACCGCATAATAACAAACAACATCAACTTTAATATCAATCAGAGACTCTGTTATGTTCAATTCTCGAGTGCTATGTGCTTCGTTTTATTTGGGGTTTCTCTTATACTTAGAAAGGCGTTGTGTTGTTAATTTTATTTTTTGTTTAAGGTTGCCCACTGGACAACTCACTTGTCTTGCTTTGTTATTTGTCTCAAAATTTTCCAACTTTCTATGTTGGCAACTTTATCATCAAACGATTTATAGATTAGGGGCTGAGCAGGAATAGGAATGAATCAGGGATAGTTTGGGTTATGATGCATTGCTAATTTGCTACCATACCAGCATAAATAATTATTGGATCCAAACTATCAGATCAGATCCCATGGCTACCTTATTGGAACCGCTGAATTACTAAATGTTGATCTTTAGATTCCTCAGAAGAATGATCCATAGTTAGAGCCTTTCATCTCAGCTTTTACACATAGTGAAAGGTTTTTTTTGATCTGATGAGCTAGCTAATTGTGATGCAGAAATAGCTCAAATGGTTTGTGGTTCTTGCCGTCGCCTGCTTAAATATTCACGAGGAGCCAGACATGTTCAATGCTCATGCTGTCAGACAGTCAACTTTGTGCTAGAAGGTTCTTCTCTCTTCCTCTTTCACTTGGATACTTGGTGTACCTAGTAAGCAACGTTCGTTCTCAGTCTCATTCTCTCCTCTTTTTCCTTCTCCAAAATTGTTGTAGGTTTTCTTTCTTCCTGTTATCTTGTGATGATACTGTACGCTAGGCGCAAGTATTGCCAAAATTTGATAACAATGTAATGTAAAAGGAGAAAGAGAGACTGCAGTTGCAACTTCATTCAAAGAAGCAGTGCATGACCCCAAATAATCTGCGATCTATAACTAACATTAAATATAGAATTTGTGCAATACCTGATCCTTTGAGTTGATTAGGGTGATGCAATCAATTATTTTTCTTGTAAAAATTGTTATGCAATTTTGAAGGTCCCTATGCAGTGTGCAATAGTTCAGCACTAAACCACAAGTGCCGATGGACTTAAAATCGGGTCATCGTTATGCAATTACTGTCATGATGATGGCACTATGTTCTATTTTTTAACCCATTCTTCTTTTATCAGCTGATCAGGTTGGACAAGTTAAATGTGGTAGTTGTGCAGTGTTGCTGATGTATCCATATGGAGCTTCATCCGTCAGGTGTTCCTCTTGCCAGTTTGTGACAGAAATTGGAGTAAGTAAACAATTACATGGCTTGCTTCATATTTATAGACGTCATGTTGTTCTTTCATTGGTAATAGTTATTATTATAAGGGAGAATAATAAGAAGGCACTTTTAAAACAAAATGTATTGTCAGTTGTATATAGTTGTTGTAAATAGATCAGAATGCAATTGCTTGTGTTTCATATGTATGACTGGATGTGAAATGTTTTTATCTGTAGGAACACAACAAGCGTCCTCCATGGTCTGTTCAACAGGGGCAACCCCCTGCCAATCCTGTTCATTAAACTGCTTATGTGAGGCATGCCTAGAAACTATAGAGAGGAAAATTTGTGACTAATTTTAAACATTTTGCACATGTAGCATGTAATAATGTGGTACTGTATATGAAATTCAACTTTACACCTGTTGCAGAAACATGTACCGTATCATATTGCAAGAATTATTAAACGAAACATCCTTTAGGGGGAAAGAGTAAATGGAGACTTGAGCTCAAACAGTTGAATATAAATTCAATCATCAGCCGGATGTCCTCGTCACTCTCCAGAAATGAGCCAAGAGTCTTTCTCAGAACACCGAAAGTTCTGTCATCCTGAGTTTATAAACGGAAAATGTGGTTTTGAGACTTGTTTGCATATACATGGAGATATCAGTACAAGCTTCTTCTGTTTAGCAATTTTATCAGTACAAGCCTTCTCATGCTCAGATATCAGACTCCTTTCTTTGTTGCCCGACATAACATCAACCCATCAGAAATTTTTGGTGTATTCGATTTCACTATAAGGAGGAGTAAAGGAGTTTTGTTGCTTACTCAGTTTTTCATATCGTGTGTATAGCCGAAAGGTCCAAATTCATGCTGCGAATGGAGATGGCCAGTTTAGGTTGCTGAACTTAGAAAACTAATCTCAGTACAACAATACATGTACTGACATCTCTATATTGAAATTATCATTATCAATCATCATCTCCATTGTGATGATCACTTCAACAAAAATGTTTAAACTGAGTCCATAATGTGCTGCTGTTGTAATTATATTCTCCGTACCATATGGAAATCTGTGGAACCAAACGCATCAACACTTTGCAAAACCTGTGCATGGATTTTAAAATTCATTAATCAATTAGAAAAGCAATTGAGATACTAACATTAGGAATTCAAAATTTGTTTTTAATGTGTGTAATTCATGTTTTCTAACTTTCGTCTGAGCTAATCTCCAAGTTCACAGAGCCTATGAAGTCTGTTAAAACATTGAGACAAGAAAGAAAAAAATATATATGTTTGTAGATTCTCTATTTTATGACATAATATCTATTCATTATATGTCATATTGAAAACAGCTCGTATGTTAGATTTCTCTAGCCAAGTTATTTTGGTGTTTGCATGAAGTATAATCAATTTTTAATAATATAGCTAGTTATTTGTTTATGGGATCATAGATGTCATTCCTTCTAACTTCTTTGACATCATCACTCTTTTTTTTTTTCTTTTTGTATTTAACAATGTAATTACATAGAAACATAGAGCAAGCTTGAAGAAGGATGAAGAAATTGGTATGCTTTTGAAATTTTTTTTTTTAATAGAAGCAATAGTCTAACTATTTTATTGGTAAGTGATATCCTCCTCCCTCCCTCTAATCTTATTTTAGGGACAAAAAAAATGCGCTTGCAACTTCTCTATTTACATATATTCATTTTTTTTCTCTCTTATAATACATATGTATTTGTTTTTAACTTCTTTGACATCATCACCCTTTTTTTTTCTTTTTGTATTTAACAATGTAATTGCATGGAAATAAGAAGCAAGACTGAAGAATCAGAGTTCGAAGATTCCTAGGATGAAGAAATAACAAAGGAAAAACTTAGGAGTTTTATTGGTATGCTTTTGAATTTTCCATTTTTATTTTAATACAAGCGATAGTCTAACCTACAAGTAGAGGTGAGTTTCTCACACACACTATCAATGTGCTATGGGAGTTCAAACCTAAAACCAATGATATGCAAGTCAAAGCCCTTTTTCACTAGGCTAGACCCCATTAATTTTTTATTATGTTTAAAAAAGGATAAAAATGTGACAGCAACTTCTCTATTTACATAGAGTCATTTATTCTCTCTTATGACATAATATCTATGTATTTGTTGTTATTCTATGTAACGTGCTCACAATATTGATTTTTGGGTTTAATCATCTTCATTTATTCATTGTCTTTAAAAAAATAATAACAATAAATAATTATTTTTATTGCTTTTATTATATTTAACAATGGATCAACAAATTGCACATAAGTGAATGTAAGTATTGTTTACATGTGGGTGAGCATATTTCCCAACTATGCCCTTACAAGTACGATGCCCCAAAGAATGCAACTCTTGGTGAGGGTTGTATGGTTGTTTGTATTATTTGTTGCTGTCTCCTTTAGAGACTCATGTTGTGTTGATTGTGACCTAAGCATAGGATGTGCAATTCTCAAGGATTGTCCAATATGTGGGAAGCAAGGTAAACACTTGCCTTTGATTTGCTCGAAATGTGAGGGGAAACATAATCCTCCGGCTTTTACTTGCTACCATGATACGGTTCTTTTTCTTCAAACTAATGTCCATTGAAATGGTACTAGGACTCTAGAGTTAAAGAAAAAGTTTGAAGACTGTCTACATGGTGTTTTGTTTTTATCCCAAATGAATTGCAATTTGTAGCACATTTATTATATTCTTGTCCTTGAAAATGTGAGAACCCATCTATTTAGAAAATGTCTCAAGTAAAAGGTGGTTTTTATCTCAAGTTCTCAACATTTTTCTTCTCTTATGGGGTTAGTATTCTTTATTTTAATTAGAAGACTTGGTAAACAACCATGCAAAGTAATTGATGCGGAAGCATGTTCATTCTAATCTTACAACTTTACAATGCATTCGAACCGTCAAATATACTTGGAACCCTTTAGGGGAAGGGAGATATCACTGAAGCCAAAAGGGGTTAAAAACATCATCGAACTTGACTTTCCGGGTTGCATTTCTGATCTGCTTGACAAGATTGATATCCATTGATGAGACAGGCCACGACCTCTGCTCAAAGTATTGATATGAAAGTCGGGAATCAAAACCAGTCAAAACTAGCGCAAACTTGAAAAGAAAAGGAAAAAGGAAAACCCACATTCATTAACTTCCTTTATTTGGGACTCAAAATCACCAAAGAATATTCATGTTCTAGTTGAAAAAACGAAAATCCTAAACGGAAAATCAAAACTAGAAATTAATGTCCAGCTTATTAAAGAAGCATGCATTGGGGTCTATTAGTTTTTAATGATAATTTATTATTCAATCAAGACTAAAATGGAAAAAATAATATTAATCCACCCCAAGTAAATAAGAATCGCCCTTCTTTCATTATCTCACAATTCACCCTAAAGCCGCCAAACCCGTCGTTTTTTCTTTCACAACCGTAAAACCAAACCCCAAGCTCTACAGAACACAGTCATGGACCACGTCTCATCTTTGGAGTGCCTGAAATTGGATTCTCAGTCGGAGGTGCTCGATAAAGACGGCAGGGAAAATGACCTTTTCTCACCAGCTATGGTCCCCCTCAACTGCGATACGCCAATAATCGGTATGTATGCTTTAAATTTTATGCCTCAACTTTTGTGTATGGAAAATTATACTTTTACCTTATGTCTTAGTGCTCTTGTATGGTCTTGATTTTTTGTTTTTAGGGTTTTTGAGGAAGATTATATGAAATTTGCTTTGGCTTTGTGCGGTTTGGAAAAATAAAAGTGTTGTGTTTTTTTTTTTACCCTTCTTGGTGTAATAAGAGGATATATGTATTATCCCAAACTTTTGAATCCAGGCAAGTTATTTTGGTTTTTACCCTTGTTCAGGGAGCGAGGTTGTTGGATCAGAGGCTGATGAATCGGAGACTGATGAATTGGAGCCTGCAAAACTTATTGGTAAGCATTTGATTTTAGGTACAAAAGAAAAAGAAAGAAAAGCGCCTACAGTTTCTCTACTACATATATTTGTTTTTTTTAATCTCTTATTACATAACATCTATGTATTTGTTGTTATTCTATGTATTTGTTGTTATTCTATGTAATGTTCTCGCAATACTGATTTTTGAGTTTTATCATCTTCATTCATTCATTGTTTTTTTAAATAATAATAAATGATTATTTATATTTCTTTTATTGTATTTAACAATGGATCAAAAAATTGCACACAGGTCATGAATGTGAGTAATGTTTAAAGGTGGGTGATCACTTTACGCAACTATGCCCTTACAAGCATAATGTCCCAAAGAACGCAATTGTTAGCACTAGGTGTGTGGTTCTTTGTAATCATTGTGGTTGCCACTTTAGAAACTCATGTTGTGCCAATTGTGGCCGAAGCGATGGATGTGCAGTTCTCATGGATTGTTTAAATTGTGGAAAGAAAGGTGAACACATGACTTATATGTGTCCGAGCCGCAAGGAGAATCCCGTTCACTCACACACAATCATGGACGTACGGCGGCGTTGTGTCTCCACCTTTGCAAATCCACCGGCCCAAGCCAATCAGTAAGTTTTTCCTCTTTCGTTTAATTTAAGAGTTTGTGACGAAGATTATGTGCAATTTAATTTTATGCCTCAGATTTTGTGTATGATAAATTCCCTTTGAGATGACTAGCGTTTTAGTTCTAGTAGAATTTCGTCCCGTACAATATCCTACTTTTATTTGTTTA
Source organism: Prunus avium (assembly GCF_965620075.1). Taxonomy (NCBI): domain Eukaryota; kingdom Viridiplantae; phylum Streptophyta; class Magnoliopsida; order Rosales; family Rosaceae; genus Prunus; species Prunus avium. The sequence goes on from NC_142287.1 coordinate 35,381,756, forward strand.
CTTTTAGATGAAAATGATTTTTGAGAGTGTATTTCTCAACAACATATTTGTGTTGCACGTTTCTGTTTTATTTTTCGGAAATAATTGAAGATGGTGGCATGGCTTTTCTAATTGATGAAATTTAGATATAATTGATTTATCATGGTTGTCGTTAGGTGAAAGCATGTTGCAAATGACATTTTCTCCATGTATTATTCATTGTGTGGTTTAGAAAAAACAAAGTGTTGTTTTTATATTATTTTTGTTGGTGTAATTATGGAGGATGTATATATCATGCCAAAATTTTGGATCAGTTTTTGAAGATGATTTTTTCCAGCCAAGTTGTTTTGGTGTCTGCATGATGCATAATATCGTTATTTGTTGATGGGATCATAGATGTCATTCCTTCGAACTTCTTTGGCATCATCACCTTTTTTTCATTGTGTATTTAACAATGTAATTGCATGGAAACAGGGAGCAAGAGTGATGAATCAGAGACTGATGAATCGGAGAGTGATGAATCAGATACTGATGAATCGGAGACTGAACAACTTATTGGTAAGCTTTTGATTTTAGGGACCAAAAAAAAAATGCACCTACAGCTTCCCTATTTACATATATTCGTTTTTTTTAATCTCTTATTACATAACATCTATGTATTTGTTGTTATTCTATGTAATGTGCTCACAATACAAATTTTTGAGTTTTATCATCTTCATTCATTCATTGTTTAAAAAATAATAATAATAACTAATTATTTTATTGCTTTTATTGTATTTAACAATGGATCAACAAATTGCACGCATGTCATGAATGTGAGTATTGTTTAAAGGTGGGTGATCACTTTACGATACTATGCCCTTATAAGTATCATGTCCCAAAGAACACAATTGTTAGCAAAAGGTGTATGGTATTTTGTAATTGTTGTGGTTGCCACTTTAGAGACTCATGTTGTTCCAATTGTGGCGAAAGCGATGGATGTGCAGTTCTCATGAATTGTTTACATTGTGGGAATTATGGTGAACACATGACTTATATGTGTCCAAGCCACGAGCGGAGTCCCCACTTATATTTCTTGTGACCCTCATACTGGTTCCTGTTCTTTCCATTGAAATAGTAGTAGAGAAAGGAGAGTTATGTACTCTAAAAGTTAAAGCAAAGATTAAATGTTAATTACAATTTAAAAAATAATTAGAATTTTTATTTGAAATGTTTTTAAATAATTGTAATCTTCGTATCCCTATGTTGGATGAGATTGACTGCATACAGTAAAAGAAAAAGAAAAAAGAGTGGTCTTTCATGTCGTTTGCTATTAATGTCATGCTTTTGTTTAGCCATACATCCTATCATCATTTGATATCTACATTGCATTTTGTTTTTATCGCAAATGAATTGCAATTTGCAGCACATGATCTATAATTATAAATAAAATTGTACACATAGAAAAGGGAAGGTGGAGCCAAGTGATATGGCAGTGTCAGGTATGCATATGAATCATGATATGAGGGCCAAGTGATGCTTCGACAACCTCTGGAAGTAGTTGGATATAATTGCCAGCAATGTAATCAATGCTACTGCTTCCCACCCTCTCATGAGAAACTGGCTATGAATGTGCAAGGGCTTTAAATTCATAAATCAATTAGATAAGGAATCGATTAGGAATTTAGAATTGAGATCAAATGTGTAATTCATGGTTAATTTCGAACTTTTTCTGTCATCAAGTATAATTTATTTGAACTGATCTCAAAGTTCACAAAACTTATGAGGCATGTTAAAACAATAGAGAAATGAAAGAAAATCACCCAAATAAATAAGCCCAATAAGAAATGCTTACTTGACTTGAGATTAGATTTTTACACTAGAAGGAGCGTCTATGACTCATCATGATACTATCTAAAATGCGACAAGGGTCTTTCCAACTTGATGCAATGGCAGATAGTAAGACTGGGTTATGATGCATTGCTAATTTGCTACCATACCAGCATGATAACAATGTAAAAGGAGAAAGAGAGACTGCAGTTGCATTGAACTTCATTCAAGGAAAGAAGAAGTGCATGACCCCAATGTAATGTGTGATCTAAACTAACATGAAATATAGAATATGTACAATACCTGATATTTTGAGTTGATTAGGGTCATTCAATCCATTCTTTTTCTTGTAAAATGTGTTATGCAATTTCGAAGGTGCCTTTTCTTATGATATAATATCGTATTTGTTGTAATTCTATGTCATGTGCTCACAATACTGATTTTTGGGTTTTATCATCTTCATTCATTCATTCATTGTCATGTCCTCACAATTATTATTTTTATTGCTTTTGTTGTATTTATCAATGAATCTACAATTTGCAGACAAGTGAAAGTAGGTATTGTTTAAAGGTGGGTGAGCATATTACACAACTATGCCCTTATAAGGATCATGTGCCAATGAACACAACTCTTGACAAGGGTTGGGTGGTTGTTTGGAATGTCTGCGGCTTCCACTTTTTCCAATTCCCAACTAGCTTACTCTTTTTTCCTTTTGTTCATCACTTTCTCACCTAAAAAATCTCTCAATTACTCCAAACATTTCTGCTTATTCGTCTTTTTTCATTTTGCTCAAAATTGTTGTTCTAAAGTATGGCTCAAAAATAAATTTTTGTGTTGTTTTTCTTATGCTTTGATTTTTATCACAAATAAAATAATAACAAACTAAATTAATAAATTTTGAGTTTTAGCCCCTAGCCCCTCACCACCACTAAAACCACAAAATTTGAGAGGCAAGATTTTGTGAATAGTACCATTTTGAGGGGCTAAAACAGCACTAGCCCCTTGCCCCTTGCCCCTTGCCCTTGCATTAGAGATGCATATTTATAGACGTCATGTTGTTCTTTCATTGGTAATAGTTTTAATGAGAAAACACTTTTGAAACATGTATTGTCAATTGTATATTATATATAGTAGTTGTAAATATAGATCAGAATGCAATTGCTTGTGTTTCATATGTTTGACTGGATGTGAAATGTTTTTATCTGTAGGAACACAACAAGCGCCCTCCATGGTCTGTTCAACAGGGGCAACCACCTCTCCCCCTGCCAATCATCAGCTGAGATGTGAAATTCAACTTTACATGAAATATTGTGGTACTGTATATGAAATTCAACTTTACACCTATGGCAGAACCATGTACCATATCATCAGCTGAGATGTCTCTCCAGAAATGAGCCATGAGTCTTTCTCAGAACGCTGAAAGTTCTGTCATCCTGAGTTTATAAACAGAAAATGTGGTTTTGAGACATGTTTGCACAAATATATATACATGGAGATATTAGTACAAGCTTCTTTTTTTTATTTTCAAGGAAGAGAGAGAGAGAGGGGTAGTACCTGCTTCTTCTTTTTCAAGGACTCTTCCAGTTTAGCAATTTTATCAGTACAAGCTTTCTCATGCTCAGATATCAGACTCCTTTCTTTCTTTCCTGACACGACATCAACCCATCAGAAAATTTTGGTGTATTCAATTTCACTATAAGGAGGAGTAAAGGAGTTTTGTTGCTTACTCAGTTGTTCATATCGTGTGCAGAGCCTGCCCTTCTCTTCTTCATACTTGGAAATGATGCCTGTCAAATAGAACAACAATGCTCAACAGAGTCGATGGGTTATGTTAGCTATTAAATTACAGATGGGGTAGGTGGTAAACTGTGACCGCACCCAAATATGGGGCATCTAATATTTAAGTATTGTTAGCCAGACCTTAACTCAAGCATACACCACAATTATTGGCATTGCTAAAACATACTAAACAATTCGACAACCAATATGTAACGTCAAAAGTACACAAGGAAGGACATATCAATATTTCTCTAAATCCATTAATTTTTTCTTGCAAAATTAACAAATTTATTTTCTCCCAGTTGAAATACGAGAACTGAGTTATTGATACTACACCCATAACGCATCAATTTAGCATCCTGTATATGCAAACTTGCATATACTGCATAAACCATAAACAAGCCTATATCACGTATTCTGGTAGCCTAAACCTGCCAGCCTTTAAGTCAAGCATACAAAAAACTTAGTAGCATAGTTAACAACATCTCGACTATACCCACCAGGAATAGTCACTTTGCAAATAGTGAGTATAGCATTTTACCCCTTAGGGGGTGTTAGGGTAAATAACTCTTTAATAAATAGAAGAAACAGAATATAGTGTGCAACATAACGTTTCTTTGCTTTTCCGAAAGGAAACGGGTACTGCATTACATTTCAGATCACCTAAGCATAATACAAGACTTGGTTTAAGATTTTAAAGATTTTGAGACTACCTTACCATCATCACTACGAGGTATAAGCCTCGTGCACTCTGTGCATGAAAAATCAAACACTCCAAGCACGTTTTTCATGTTCTTCATATTCCATGACACTCTGATGGAAAATTTAAGCATGAGCAACAAAAATTGAAGGTTGAGGGAATACGTACACAAATTCAAATCACACACAAAAAATCAGAATGTGTAAGTAACATCACATACTTTCCAAGTATTTACATCCCAAACTGTTACTATTCCCTCATAATCAGTACTAGCTATATGGTTTTTTGTAAACTTGTTCCAATTCAAGCAACTAGGCTTTGAACGTGTAGGGTTTCCCATGTCGCTTGATCAAAATTCCTTTACAACTAGAAGTTTTGGTGCATATATGTTATTTTTATTGTTTTGTTGTTAAAATAGTAGGAACTGTTTGATTGATAAAGATGGAAAACCTTCTGAGATGTACGGTTGATACTCTTAGTTCTACGCTAATGAGTGCAAAAGAATGGCTGGAGCTGTTCCATTGATAAACATGGGAATGGTACGTATTTGCTTTCCTTGCGATCGACAACTGCAAATTTATCTTTACCAAGAGAATCAATTTTCTGTCATTGATTTTATTTATTATGTGGTGGATACTTTGCTTGACTAGCTAACAGGTTACTATTTGATTGATACTTTACTTGACTAGCTACCAGGGAACTGTTAGATTGGATTGGAGTTGAGTCCAAGAGTCTTTATGAGTCCCACCCCTCTAGGTGAGACTTGTAAGACACAATATGTGGCTCACCATACAACGGCTAGAACTCTTGTCCATTTCAATTGAAGTCCAGTCGAGTGAGACTACTAGAAGATACACTCTAGATAAGACAAGAATCCAATATTTTTAAGACCAAGAGCAAAGAATCTGAAAAGACTTTCTCGCACTGGAATAATCTTTGTATATATACTTTGTGGAGTTCATCACAAGTCAAGATGCTTACATATAGCAGCCACTAAAATATCAATAAACATTACTTGATAGATATGGATCCTTCCTTGTATAAGGCAGCAAGATCAGGTGACGTTGGTTTCTTGAGAAAAAATAAAGATGCTGACGTACCAGATGATCTTCTCCATCAGAAAACGCCTATGGACAATAATATACTTCACATTGCCGCTGAGTTCAAGCACATAGATTTCTTCAAACAAATCCCACCACAATCGCCATTGTTTTGGACCACCAACAAGGAGGGTGAAACTCCCCTCCACGTTGCTGCTAGAGTTGGTTGTGATGAAGGAGTTGAGTTCCTCATCAACCATGCGAAAAAACTACACGTTGATGATGAGGAGAGCGAACCCACTACTTATCCAATGACACGAGGAGCTGTGCTTGATTGGGGTCGACGCTTCAAGATTATTCAGGGTATTGCTAGAGGGCTTCTTTACCTCCACCATGATTCCTGTTTGAAGGTAATACATAGAGATTTGCGGGCTAGGCGGGGGCTAGGCGGGCTAGGCAGTCGCTAGGCGGGCGCTAGGTGGTCTAGGCGGGCTAGGCAGTCACTAGGCGGTCGCTAGGTGGTCTAGGCGGGCTAGGCGGGAGCTAGGCGGTCTAGGGGGACGCTAGCGCCTAGAAAGAAAAAAAACGCCATTTTGGAATCTCCAAGGTCAGGGACGAGATGACGATGGTGCTAAGAGCGAGAGACAGAGAGATGAGGATTGAGGAAGAAGAGAGGTGGAGAGGGGCTGGAAGACGGCTCGTGTTAGAGTTAGGGTTTGAGAAGGAAAATTGCATTTATATGTTGATAAAAAAAAAAAACAAAAGAAGAGATGGCCCCCGATTACTCCTCTAGGAATTAGACCCCTGCTTGCAGCCCGCCTACCACCTTGATTCGAACATTGGGATTGACATGTTGGTAAATCTAGCTGTACCAGAGGCAAATACCAGAGGCAAATTCTTCTAAACTAATAATCTCAATCTTATATTTTTGAAAGATGAATGGTCTTAAATCTAACGTGATGGAACATCTAATTAGGTAGTAGCTGAGCAAATAAACTTACTATGTTTAAACTGAGTCCATAAAATGTTGTTGAAATTATATTCTCCTCAACCCTTGGCTAAACCTGTGCATGGATTTTAAATTCGTAAATCAATTAGATAAGCAATTGAGATGCTAACATTATGAATTTAATTAGAAATGAGTTCAAATGTGTAATTCATGGTTTCTAACTTTTTCTGTCATCAATTAAACTTGTATAATCTATCTAAGCTGATCTCAAAGTTCACAGAGATTACAAGGTCTGTTAGAAGAAGAAGAACATTGAGGCCAGTTAAAGCAATAGAGAAATGAAACAAAACCACCCAAATAAATAAGAAATGCTTACTTGACTTGAGATTAGATTTTTTTCATTATATTTATTCTGTGACTAGTTCTATGAACTAAAGACTGACAAATAAAGGAGGTTAAAATACCGGTAAATTTAAAATATAGACAATCAAGATGCAGTAATAAGAGATATACAAACAAAACATTCAGAAGAAGTAAAATATTTTTGTGAGGATACTTACGCATGCAACAGATTAGGAGGAGATGGAAAGAAAGGAGGACGGAGGGATTGGATTGGATTGGAAGGATATATGCTAGAGTCACAAACAAGACTCACAAATTTCGGAAGTATTAGCACAAACTTGAAAATAAAAGGAAACGTAAAACAAAGGAAAAACCACATTAATTAACTTCCTTTATTTGGGACTCAAAATCACCAAAATATTCCTGCTCTAATTCAGAAAACCAAAATCCCAAACGAAATCGGAAAATCAAAACTATAAATTAATGTCCTGCTTATTAAAGATGCGTGCATTGGGGTCCAATAGTTTTTAATGATAATTTATTATTTAATCAAGACTGAAATGGAAAAAATAATATTGCTTATTAAAGATGCAGTAATAAGAGATATACAAACAAAACATTCAGAAGAAATAAAATATTTGAAAATAATAATATTTATAGACGTCATGTTGTTCTTTCATTGGTAATAGTAATTGTTTTAAGGGAGAATAATAAGAAAACACATTTGAAACAACATGTATTGTCATTTGTATATAGTTGTTGTAAATAGATCAGAATGCAATTGCTTGTGTTTCATATGTATGACTAGATGTGAAATGTTTTTATCTGTAGGAACACAACAAGCGCCCTCCATGGTCTTTTCAACAGGGGCACCCACCTCCCCCTGCCAATCCTGTTCATTAAACTGCTTATGTGAGGCGTGCCTAGAAATCGTATAGAGGAAAATTTGTGACTAATTTTAAGCATTTTGCACATGCAGCATGCAATATTGTGGTATTGTATATGAAATTCAACTTTACACCTATGGCAGAACCATGTTCCATATCATATTGCAAGTATTAATAAACGTAACATCTTTTAGGAGGAAAAGGTAACGGGAGACTTGAGCTCAAACAGTTGAATGTTCATTCAATCATCAGCCGGGATGTCTTCGTCACTCTCCAGAAATGAGCCAAGAGTCTTTCTCAGAACACTGAAAGTTCTGTTATCCTGAGTTTATAAACAGAAAATCTGGTTTTGAGACATGTTTGCATATACATGGAGATATCAGTACAAAGAGGAGTAAAGGAGTACCTGCTTCTTCTTTTTCAATGACTCTTCCAGTTTAGCAATTTTATCAGTACAAGCTTTCTCATGCTCAGATATCAGACTCCTTTCTTTCTTTCCTGACATGACATCAACCCATCAGAAAATTTTGGTGTATTCGATTTCACTATAAGGAGGAGTAAAGGAGTTTTGTTGCTTACTCAGTTGTTCATATCGTGTACAGAGCCTTTCCTTCTCTTCTTCATAGTTGGAAATGATGCCTGTCAAATAGAACAACAATGCTTAACAGAGTCGATGGGTTATATTAGCTAATAATTGCAAGGCCTGTTCTGCAGTTTTGATATGATGCTCTTAAATTTCACTTGTTAATGGAAAATGGAGCCAAACTAAAGGAGCTACATGCATAAGATGACATTAGACAATGTCATGTTCTGTGTGCAGAGTATAAAAAAGCAGGCTTCCTATCCATAGAAATCCGAAACCAGAAGTACGCAGACAAAAAAGCTAGTTGCTGGTATAGAAACTTTGCAAAATCACTAGATGCAGACAAATAAGCTAGTTGCTGATTAGGTAAATACCTATCTAATTGAATTTATGTTATTAATTACAATTACAATCCACTTACACAGAAACGCTTTATAGTATGAAGAGAAATCAGATGCAATTACAAGATTTGGAAACTGTAAGGAACTACCTTTCAAGGCCTGCAGATGGTTGGCTTGGTCCTTGCAAAACTTCTCATAGAGTGATTGGAACTTGGCAGTTTCAGTCTTCAAGCAATTCTCACACTGCATACATATATTATATACAACCAAATTATTAATCAGAATAAAAAATTTGGGCATCAAACAAAATAACTAGAAATTCAGATTTCTCCGCAGGATCATCTATGGTTTTAGCTCTTTTCTTCTCCTTCCACAGACCTCTTTTGAGCTCTTCGAAAGAGATTTAGCGAAACTTTGTCTGAGAATTGAAGAATACAAAAGGCATCAAATCCAAATGAGTACACTTCAGCAAGTAAAACTACGGATGAAAATGAATAAGAAGATTTAGTAACTTAAACTGGTTTGAATTCAAATATTCTTATTTACCTATCCTTCTCAACTTTAGACTTCAGTTCATCAATCACAGACCTGACCTCAGCAGCCACACTGTCGCAAAAACACATAAATGGTAATTCAGGAAACTATAACTACAGAATCAAATCAAAAGATATTCAAACAGAAAATTTTTAAATAAATTAAATTAAATGCCTAAATTAGTAGCTGTTTGAACATTTCATATAAAACTAAAAAAAGATCGTTCATCAGGTTTCACTAAATTATTTTTACAGATTCATATTGTAAATCCTATCAGAACTAACACAAATAAGCAAGCAAGCAATTGTACCTTCAATTTTCAGAGTTTTATCAACTTATTTATTGCAATTTGTAAACGAAATGGGAAACTAAGCAATAAAACAAGGAAATTCGAATTAATCTCGCAAAGAAATGGTCAACGATATTCGAATTTCGGCGATAATCAAACTGGACCAGACCGATATGATTAGGCTCACCTTGATATGGTCTCCTCGTTCTTCTTAAGCCCGTCCTTGTGAGCTTTCTCTCGGATCTGGTGCAGTGCCGACATAATTCCTTCGATATCACTGTAAAATTCAACCATAATCTCAATCTCATAACTTCGTCCACAAATCGACGAGCAAAAACAAAATAGATGAAGAAGAAATTATAGGAAAACGAACTTGGAGAGGTCGAGATCGAGATCGAGGTCATTCGATTTGGCGAGCTGAGGCTCGGTCCTGCGCTTCTTGTTACTCGCTTTGGCGGTCGACATTGTCGTTACGCTTTGGAAGTCGAGGTTTTGGCTTAGAGGTTGAAGAAGCTTTTTGAGTTGCAGAGTGAGATTCGCGCGCGCTCAAATTGGCTTTAGAGGTTGAAGAAACTTTTAAATAACCGCGATGAATTAAAAAACCCGACTTTAAAATAGTAAAACCTTTTTCTCTTATTTTTTCTCTCTGATAGAAGTTAAAATATATTTATTTGTTTTGATTATATTGAATTTCTTTTTTCTTTCCTCCCTGTTATCCATAAGCTCCTTTCTGGACATGCCATTATTTATTTGTTGCAGAGTAAATTGGGCTATTTAGGCCCAGGAAGGCCTGACCGGCTTTACTCCATGCTATTTGATCCAATTTCTGTTAATGGGCCAAACCCAATCAATCCAACTGAAACTTTTTTTTTTTTTTTTTCATACAAACCGGGAGGGGTATTGAGTCGGTCTACTTTAATCTAATCTAAACTATGAAGAGGTGGATTCAAACTCGGGTGTAGAGTAGAGAGCAAATCCGCTCTAACCAACTTGGCTAAACCCATGTTTGCAATCCAGTTGAAACTTAGATGTACATGAGATATGAAAGTGTTGAATCCTTTACCCAAAGAAAAGATAAAAGTGTTGAATAATTTTTTGATTCACATGTTTTGATTGGATTTTCAATTTGGCCCTTGTTTTTTAACGGGTCAATTTAGTCCTTATGGTTCATTGTATTAATCATTTTTGTCATTTCTGCCTAATTTGAAGGTTAATATGCACACGTAAGACATACAAATTCTCAAACACTTGAGGTAAAACCCATGACCAAATTGTTCAAATTCAAAACAGTAATCAGTAGACGTGAGTTAGGCCATTTGACAAGAATAATTTTTTCTTGGTTGTCTACTGGCTTGCTACAGCAGCTTATCATACTTTGATAGCTTGAGCATGATGACTGTTGGTGGTTTGCTCCCCAAAACCAATGCTCCGCAGATCTCATTTGTTGGTTCCTCTGGGCCTTCTTCTTTTGATGGCGGCGGTGGCAAATCCAGTGGAGTCAGTGGCAACTTGTTGTTTGTAGGATGTGATTCTAGGGTTTCTGTATTTTTTTGGGTTATTTGTGGTTTTTGGGCTGTATTTTGTACTTGGCATTAGACTTTATTTTCTTGTTTTGTTGGAGCCTTTGTTTTTCTTTTTATAACTTTGTATTTTGTAGAAGTGAAGTCATCTCCCTCTCTTCCCCTTGTCCACACATCAATTCCTTCATCTCTCTCTTATGGGAGGGAGGAAGGTTTGATGGTTGAAGTGAAGTGGGAGAGGATGTGCAGACTTAAGCGTGGCACATTAAGTTAACATTAAGCTATCCATCCAATCATGTCGCACAAGTCAATGATCACATAGTTCATGCATTTATTGGATTGGGCGGTGAAAGATGACCACCATCAACATAAAAGATGGTCATTATTTAGTCAATGTATCTAGAAAAGATGAAAAGCAAAAAGGAATCCGTTTTCAAATTGTCAACTAATTCCAGTCCCTCACAAACATCGTAGGAATAGGAGGAGGAAGGAAGGAAGTCTAAGAAAAGACTTCACAATAAGAGTAAACAGTCGTTGAGGTTGGTCCATCTTTTGACGTATATCATATGTATGCCTCTAGAAACCCTACGTCGTTATTTGCACGCAAGCAAACTTTGATCTTTATTACCTTCAATTCCTCACTTATTTGAATGTATTCAACTAACGTATGAGTAAACATAATATTAAATTCATAGAGATGGGCTAGCGGTCTACTATTAACAACATTGATATTGTCATCAACTTAATCACCTACAAAGCTCAGTAAGTGTCGGGTTTTATTACAAAAAGTCTCGGTGTTATTAGTAGTAGAACCAGATATTATATTTTGCAATTTATTTAGTCAAGTTTCAGATGTGAGACTCATTTTATTCAACACATAATAGTATCCTAAAATCTCATATTCATGCAGATTGTTTGGCAAATTGAAGTTATAATATGGACTTGGGAATTTGCTTCTTTGATGAGGCTCCTGTTTGGATTAGCTCTCTGTTGATGGATGACTTACGTGGTCTTGCTAGGCCTCGACTCATGTGTGGGGTTTATTTCAACCAAAAAAAAAAGGAGTTCACGTACATGATTAGACCTAAATTTAGGTGTGAGATTTTCATGGCCCCATATATGATATATGTGTGAATTGCAGGCTCCATCATGGCAGTAGCATCTCTGCATTAATAATTCGATATTATATAAAATGACAGCTGTGATGCATTTGGTCAAATTGTGGGACGTATCTAAGTTGCCCTCTAGCTAGCTAGCTAGCTACTCGCTCACTGGCCCTGGACCTCTTAGCCATTTGGAATCATGTGTTTAAGTTAATGAATTATCTTTCAAATTTTTTTAAATTAATTTGAAGGTTAATTAATCGAAGCAGGTCCAGCTGTCCACAACACGTACGTATACGGTATACGGTGTACTTCTCTCTTGTTTCATAAAATTCTTAATTCAGTCATTGTAACTATCAGAATTGTGAGGTGCCCAGCTAAGAACCCCTACAATTATTCCTCTCGAATTGATCTTTGATGTACATATGCACCCAATTTCTTTGGCTGGTTGTCTCAGCCAATGCCATCATGCCTTATTATCCTGTCGTTTTTACGATGTGACAATTTACCCATTCTCACCTTACTTTCAAAACATGAGGTTTTCTAAACTTTCTTTAATCAACAATTTTACTATTAAAACAACGATTTTAGATCACCTAACCCCTTATCAAATTCAAAATAACTTATATTATACATAAGATGTGCAGTTGGTTAAATTCTTTTATTGAATTTTAGTAGCGGTCAATGGCCTGTCACTCTGAAATTTAACAGAATCTACCATATATCAGTCTCGTGGGCGGATAAATACACACATTGTTTGCAGATTTGGACAAGACTGAGAAGATGTACTCAACCACTCTCTAGCGTTTCAAACTTTGCTAGAAAATTATGTCTTATTAAAGTGGTTCATTTTTATATATAAATAGATATTCATATCCACCCCCGAGAAAATATCAGACCAAAAAAAACCCACGAGAAACGAAAGGGAATGAGGAAGAAAGAGAGACCAAGACCGACCATAAATTAAATTATAAAAACAAAAACAATATTATAGTGAATAAAGAAAACAGAAAAATATGAATCATGTGAAAAAACAAATCCCAGGAGGCGAGGCATGTGCCGATGTGATGCGCATGAGAACACAACAACAAGATCAACAAGATGCATGCGATTGACAAAAAAAAAACCAACAAGATGCATGCCATTAAATAAAAGTTTTTATTATCATTATTTATTTTATGAATTAATTATTTAATGCGTCCTCTATGCGGCGGGCTTGAATTTGACAAAAGTGTTTGGTTGCTGGCCTGCGGCATTTATGTCACTTGGTTCAACAGTGGCCAAGCAAGCACCTCTGCTCCTTACTACAAAGAAGGGGGGTTTTCAGTAAGTTGGGCGTACCTATCCAATTCAATTCAATCCAGTCTTCTAGAAGGAGAAAGAGGGACCTTTCATTCCATGCATGCACCCCCTGCATTCTCATAATTATGTTCCTTTGTCTAATTTTATCCTTCCCTATTTTCGTTTCATTTCTCTTGTTTATTTATCTCTTTCCTTCTCCTCATAAAGAGAGAGAGAGGGGCAATGACACAATGATAGGAAATTTCTTCTCCATTAATCCAATGTATTGTCAAGAAACTTCTTGGTCCCCATTCCACCACCTTATGCAATTGTTCTCGAGTCCCTATCCATAAGTGTATTATGGGTTCCACATACGCTTGTGGAGTTCACATTTATAAAAGAGGTGGCCAGCAATGCCATACAAATCTAATGGTATTGCAAATAATCAAAAACGGTCCAATAAGGAAATTAAATGCGGAAAGGATGTGTGTGTGTGAAAAGCTTTGGAGGTTTCCGCTCATAAAAACCATGTCTTACTCTATTTGGGACATTTGGTCGAACATCTTGTCAAAAAATTGCTAGTGGGATGATGACCACATTCACTTTTCATGCTATAGATTCGGCCAAGGAGAGCTTGTCTAGCATCATCATTAGCATTTTACTTTGGCGTTAATTAAACGGTGAAAATTCAGTCACACTGTTTCTTCAACCCTAGAATATCATCATCTTACGAATTATGTTAGAGCGGTTCCAACGAGGAGCCCTTGCCAAGGCAGGAGGGGGCCCAAGCCCCAAAATGCGTCTTCCAGCGAGCCTAAGCTGCTCGGGCAGCAGCTGGGTCCCACGAAATCAGGCTATCCCACAGGCAAAAAGAGCACGTGTTCTAGCCTAGATTTGCTGACATCAACGATGACGTCAACAACAGAAAAAAATAATAATAATAATAAAATTATACTAAAATTTCCAAAATTTTTAAAAAATAAATACTTAGTCATATTCTTCACTTCCCACATCAAAACTCTATACAAATTCCTCTCCTCATATCTTATGTAAATAGTGGTTGCCATGGCAATGGGTGGAAACACCACAAGCCTTTTACAAGGGCTGCTACTATTCATATAAATAATAACAGCCATTTCCCTTTGCCATGGCAAATAAGTGAAATTGCCCTTATATATTAATTCTGGCAAATGTCATAGAGTCGAGACTTACTAATACATGTGGATTTCACATTCACATGCATGAGAGATGTTGATCAATTCTATGGTTTATTTTTTGGGTTAATTACAATTTAGTACCCTGTACTTACACCCTTAAGACATGTTAGTCCCCGTATTTTCAATTTTAACAATCGCATACCCTTAGTTTGTAAATTTTTTGCAATGTGGTTCCGCTGTTAGGGTTTCTGTTAGATTTCTCTGTTAACTGCCTACGTGGCATTGTGGGTCCCACATTTTTTAATTTTTTAATTTTAAATTGATTAAAATATAAATAAAATATTAAAAATCAAAAAATCAAAAAATTTCTCTCTCTCTCTCTCTCTCTCTCTCTCTCTCTCTCTGTGTAAAAATTCTCCCAAACCGCTGCGATTTTCTTCTCCCCTCCATTCCACCATGCCCACTCGCAGCCATCCTCCAAAACCCCCACCTCTAAACGAACCAAGACCCCAGCCGGCAACCACCCAGACTCCCTCCCCCTTCCCCCTCGATTTCTTCTCCCCCTGCCCCGACCCTAAACTCCAATCCCCACCTACCAACCACAACTTGGCGACCACTCTCTCCATCCTTCAGAGCTTGTTCCCACCGTCGCCGATGCTTTCCGGTGAGATCTGACGGTCTGCATCTCTCTCTCTCCTCTCCTCTCCTCTCCTCTCCGCTCTCTCCCTATCTCTCTCTCTCTCTTTGTACAATAAAAAACCAACATATTGGGAAAAAAAAATCGTTGGTTTTTGAATTTGGGTGTTGAATGTGGTTATGAGAATTTTGGGTTGGCTTGTGTCTTCTCCCCTGTTTGGTAGATCATGAACTGATGGAAAGAAAACAAAAGGCAACAAGTTTTCTTTTCTCAAAGTTTGAGACTTTTGCAGTTTTGGTAAATTTCCCAGTTTTGCAAAAAAAAAAATCGTTAGTTTTTTGTGGACGGGGACTAGAGTTTGGAGTCGGGCAGAGGGAGAAGAAATCGGGTGGAGGGGGAGGGGGTCTGTGGTTGCGGGCTGGGGTTTTAGGTTGGTTTGGGTGCGGGTGGTGGTCATCGGTGAATGGGGGAAGAAGAAAATCGCGAGGGCTCTGGTTTTGGAGTTTAGGGTCGGGGCAAGGGGAGAAGAAATCGAGGGGGAAGGGGGAGGGAGTCTGGGTGGTTGCCAGAACCCTAGCCATCCCTGCAATTTTCTTCTCCCTCCACCCCCTGCGATTCCCCATGACCACCACGAACCCACAACCAGAGAACCACAACCTAGAACCCCAGCCCCCATGAACCCAGAACCCATCCATCCCTGCGATTTTCTTATCCCTCCACCCCCTGCGATTTCCCCGTGACCACCACGAAGCCACAACCCAAGAATCCACAACCCACAACCCTATCCCCCATGAACCCAGAACCCATCACCCCTGCGATTTTCTTCTCCCTCCACCCCCTGCGATTCTCTCTCTCTCTCTCTCTCACAAATGGAAGAAGAAGACCAGCAAAAAGTCACAGATCTAATCAAAGAGCTCGTCATTCGCTTGCTCTCACACGAGTCAAGGGTTTTCTTGGGTAAGGGAAATAAGGAAAAGGGTTGGAACAATGGTGTTTTGTTAGTTTCGAAAGACCCAGAAAAGCTTCGGGAAATTGCATTTAGGGAGTTTGTGAACTTGATTAAGGAAGAAAATGAAGTTTCTGAAGAGCTTTTGGTGAGGGGGGTGGGGGGGTTTCTGAGTTCGTGGGATATGGTTGCAGGTTGGGCTGTTGGAGCTTGATCACAGAGAGAGAGAGAGATATTTTGTTTTAATTTTTTTTGGTTTTATGGTTTTTAATATTTTAATCAATTTAAAATTTAAATTAAAAAAAAAGTGGGACCATAGTGCCACGTAGGCAACTAACGGTGGAATCTGACGGAAACCTAACGGTGGAATCGGATTGTAAAAAATTTACAAACTCGGGGTATGCGATTGTTAAAATTGAAAATACGGGGACTAACATGTCTTAAGGATGTAAGTACAGGGTACTAAATTGTAATTAACCCTTATTTTTTCTTTCTCACTTTCTCACTTTAAAATTATTTTTTACGTTTGAAATTTTAAACAGGGTTTCTGGCTTCTGGAACAACAGCACCGGGGGCAGAGCAGACAGCAGAATAACTGATACAAGTAGCGCAAATTGTTCGAGTTAATTTAAAACTATTATCTTTGTTTTTAATTCTTCTCTTTTTTTGCGTAAGCAGAGAATCATACACTAGTTTATCATTTTCTACCCAACGACAACACTTTATTTGTATCCAGTGCCGTTTCAAGGAAAAAGGTTAATTTCGTTTAAAAAATCGTATGTGTTGCTTACTTGTCACTGTTTAATTGGCCAATTATAATTTTAAATGATTTTCAATGAATAAATTGGTGGGTTCCACGACGTTTATGTGAAGGGGCCGGGCCTTCATCCTTTGTACGCAACAATCTAGAAGAAAACATGGGGGGACCGGCTCCTTTTATTTTTTTTTTAAGTTGAGGAGAAGATTGGCTATTCTCACGCGACCATCAACGCCACAATAGATCTACAATCTCATCTCAGAAGGATTTACGCATAACACTCAACTGCCAACTGCCACATATATGGATTTATGTAGCTAATTACAGATCGCGTGCCAACGAGAATTGTTAACAGCGGAACTCGAACAATAATGGGGCTACACATAATGCAAAGACCTTTAATTTGCTTTTTTTTTTTTAAAAAAAAAAAAACTTTACGAAAGCCCCTTTTTTATTATATGTGACATAATAATATTTTTACTTTTATTAATATTATG
The DNA here is from genome assembly GCF_965620075.1 of Prunus avium. Taxonomy (NCBI): domain Eukaryota; kingdom Viridiplantae; phylum Streptophyta; class Magnoliopsida; order Rosales; family Rosaceae; genus Prunus; species Prunus avium. The sequence continues at coordinate 35,398,886 of NC_142287.1, forward strand.
TTTAGTATTGTTGAAGAAATTAATAGAGAGGACCTTTCAGATACGAATGTGGGATTTGATTGGTCAAATAAAAAAGACAATTTCTACTCTACTTCCCAAATCCTTTTCTTCTCATATAAGATATATTAGGGATGAAGCAACCTCAGTTATAACTACTTTTAACAAGAGCTACATATCTTTTTACTTTTAAAATTATTTATTATATTTAACTTATGTTTTGTTGTCCTAATATTTGTATTGACCATAAAAAGAGTTTTTTTTAGTTTTTTTAATTCTATAAATAGTTGTTATATTGTGATTAACGTTCCAAAAATTATTAATAATTCTGTACTTTAATTATGATGTGGATTTTTTTAAAAAAAATACAAGTGATAGTCTACACACGATCAAGGTGCTATGGAGGTTTGAATCAGAGACCACTAGTCTACGAGTCAAGACCTTTTTCCACCGGATTAGACTCTGTTGGTAATTATAATATAAATTTGATTGAATGACCATTGGGTTTTATAAATTAAGATACGTGAATTACAAACAAAATATTAAAATTTTTAGTACGTTTATTTAACCATGATAGCAACGAAATATAAAATCACTTTCAAAAGTCACTAATGATAAAATGTTGGTGTATATTGTCCAATAATAATTGGAAAAAAAAAACATTATTAATAAAATAAGACAAAATGTGTCTGCAAATAATTAGTATAAAAAGGTGAAAAATTACTAAAGAAATTGACAATTTCACAATATAAATATAGTTAATTAAAAACAAAAATATACTGTATTCATTTTAATTGTCATGTTAATGGAATATACAGCTACATAAGATATTTTTATTTAGATGTCACATATGGTTGGATGATCATCTACTCTATTTACCAAATTAAATATCCAGATGAAAAAGTATCCTATATTCCTCCTAATCTATATTTACCAAATTATTATCCAAGAAGAATCTATATTTATCAGAAAAAGGTGCCGGAAAAAAGAAAAAGAAAATAAAAAGGAGTGCCAAAACGAGGTTCACGCGCGCATGAAGAAGTGGAAATTGCCACTTGAGATACAAGGTGTGTAAATACTTGGATTTCTCTATAAATGCAGGATGAAGGGCACTCCCTCCCAGCCCATCCTCCTGTGTGACGCTCGCTCTCCTTCCTCTCCATTTGTCTCATCTCTCTCAGTCTCTCTGTTAAAAATCGCCATTAAAGTTCGTTGCAAGTTCTCACAGATTCCCAAAAAAGAAGAGAAAAGTAAAGTTCCGTGGAAGTTCTCGAAGATTCGAGACAATCGCTGTGCCGATCTTCCACATATTTCCTCACGGTATGTCTATCAAAATTTTCAATACTTTCTTGGTAGACTTCTTCTTGAATTTCACCCCTTTTGCTTTGTTTAGCTTAGACAATTTGCGGTGGGACGTTGAAATTCATGTGGAATTTGTGGGTTTTGGTTTTTTGGAAGATGTTTGTGCTTTGATTTGTAAGCCACAGATCTAGCTTATTTCTTATCACTATTTGGATTTCGGGCTTGGGAAGTCTTTTGGGGAAAGAGAAAGGGAAATGTTCAGAAAGTTTGATTCTTTGGGAAACAATTCAAGCATTTGCCCTCATCCCAGATAATTTTCTCGTGAACACAGCAAAGGGGTCATTTTAGTTCATTTATTTTGTGTTTGTAGGGATGTGGAAATGTGGCAGAGGATTTACCTTCATTTAACACTAAATTCTAAGCCAAGAGATGTGAGGTTATAAGGCGTTTCTGTGAATCAATCCCCTATTAATTTATGACCGTTTCTTGAGAAATGATTTCTAAGTGCATATTCAGCTTGGTGAAGCTTAGTTTTTAGCAGTATAGGGACTTGTAGGTATGTATTTTCGTTTTCTTTGGGGTTATGTTAGTGTTTGTCTATATACTGAATCATGGTTGAAGTGTTTTCCTACAACTTGAAGATGGTAGTGAGATGCATAGGCTCGGATGAGGCTACCCAACTAACCGTTATATGTATTATAAACAGGAAGAGTGAAATCCCTCATTTCAGATCTGGGATTAAAAGAACAAGCCAAAATATGTTTCTGTTTATTTTGTGCTTGATGGAGATTTAGTTCAGTTTCTCTTTTGGGGGGTGGAGTGTGAATAAGAACCGATTTGGGTTCGCCTATCTGTTGCTCTCCTCCTTCATACTGTTTCTTAGGCATTGGTTTTTCTTTTGCCTGTTCAATGGTAGTTTAGATTGGTCTATGTCCTTCATTATGCTACCTTGAAGTAGAAGAATTGTTGGGGCCAATGGTTTTATTGGATGTCAAACCAGAGAGACGCAACTCTGAAGAATTGCGAGTGTGAATTTGGTTGAGAGTGCTGCATATTAAGCAGCCGTTGTTGGGTAAAGCTGTCTTTATCAGCTTCCATGCTATGGCGATTGCTTTTGTGGTTTAGACTTTATTGTTGGTTCCAAGTCACCAGTGACCATAGAAGGATGTAGTGAACTACAATGTAGATCTACCTTCAAAAAACTATAAGGTGGAACAGCATTCTAGCATTATTTACCTGGTGCAGAATTTTTGGATCACATGGATGTCTAAAGTGAAACTTTTGTTCCATTTGTGATTTAGTCTTCAATGGTATCTCTTATGCCTGCCTATATGAATTGAGTGAAATTAATTAATAAGAAGCAAAAATCCAAATTGGTAGGAAACTACCGCCTAGGTGCTATGAGTGGGTGCTATCTGTAAATACTGCTGTGTCTTACTATGTTTGATGTAAATGCATGAATACTTTACAATATACTGTAGAATCCACTAAGCCACTTTGTTTTACCTTTGAATATCTTGTTCTTTTAAATTTTAATCTAATAACTATTTGATTTATATTTTTGAGGTTCAGAGTTCCATATTTGATTGGAATTTGGAACTGACAAATTAATCCATGACTTAGTTATGATGGTCCCACAGGATTCAGGAAACTCAAGGTACTAAACTGGTTTTCGTTTGTGTTATCTTTTGCAGTATTGGTGGAAGAACGAAATTGGAAGAACAGAAAAAATGGCCTTGCAGCAATACTTTGCACATGAATGTAAATCCATCCCGGGAACAGCAACAGATTCAGAAAATTCCAAAGCTGGCTTTGACTGCAACATCTGCTTAGAGTTTGCACATGAGCCAGTGGTCACCTTCTGTGGCCATCTATATTGCTGGCCTTGCATCTACAAATGGCTTCACGTCCAGAGTGCCTCCCTTGCCTCCGACGAGTGCCCTCAATGCCCTGTCTGCAAGGCTGATATATCACACACCACCATGGTCCCCCTTTATGGCCGGGGCCAAACTTCTCCTGAAACCGAGCTTGAAGTAAAGGCACCCAACAGGGGAATGGCGATACCACCCAGGCCATCAGCATGTGATACACAAGCTATTATATCTAACACATCTCCTACCGGTCAGCAACTTCCATATCGTAACCCTTATCAAAACCAACAATATAGCCCTCCTCATCCATACGGTAGTTTTGGGGAACATTCTTCCGCACCGCTGCTTAACCTTGGAAGTACAACAATGGCAGGTATCCACCAGCATCCGGCGGTTGGGGTGTTTGGGGAAATGGTCTATGCAAGGGTGTTTGGAAACTCAGAGAGCTTATATGCGTACCCAAATTCATATCACTTAACGGGAAGTAGCAGTCCGAGGCTGAGAAGGCAGGAGATGCAGGCAGACAAGTCACTAAACAGAATTTCAATTTTCCTCTTTTGTTGCTTGCTTTTGTGCCTTCTTGTTTTCTGAAGGTAGAGTTTAGGTCATTCTCCCTCTTGCCATTTTGTATACTGTATAAAAAGGTTTGAACGCTTGTGAACATACATGTAGTAGATGGATGTGCAATATATGAGGTAATGCTAGAGATTTTATCAAGAATCATTTGCATTTTCATTTTTCATAAATTAAACCCTCTCCTCAATCCTGTCCAAGATTGATTTGCTGAAAAAAAAAAGAACATTGTATAATTTGATACAAATGTTCTTAAATTAGATAATATTTTTTGCCAAATAGTTACCATTGCAACAATTAGGTGAAGCTAAAGGTAAGGGTAGGGTGTTGTTTGTCTACATGCGATTATCTTTTTAATATAACCAACTTGGCAAGATTGACCATAAAAAGAAGAAGTTGGCAAAAAATTAAATTGGGTCCCTATTTATTTACTGAAAAAGCCAAAGTCGAAGTGGCTCTAGCTAAAGCTGGTTTTAACTGCTTTCGGGAAGAGAGGGGTCCATATAGCCGACAATCATTTAACGGAGGGTCTATTTTAAACCAACTGGGTCACATGCAAACTCACTCCACTCACCGCTACAATCCCAATTGCAACTAGAGGCCAAGAAAAATGAGCTTTTATCATAAGCTTGAACAGAAAATACATAAAAACAGAAACCATAATTTACCCAACAAATGAAATAAATTAAATACTTGAGGGATAGATGCACGGTTTACTTGAGGGATAGATGCACGGGCCTTATTGCTCAAGTGGTTTAGAATATTTGTTAGCTCGAATACTCCCTTTCCAATATCACTTGTTAAACTTAGCAAATAGCAAAAATCAATATTTTGGGTGGGGGGGGGGGTTCATAAAAAAATTGGGAGAGAGTGGGAGGTGGGTTGAGCCAAAAAGGAGAATTCAACAGGAAAGATAGGAGAAAATATGGATGCCTCATGATGGGCTAAAGTGATTCCATCGAAGCCAATAGGTTCCCGCCATAGTGATGATGGTGGATTCCCTTTACCCCCTATGATATCCAGAATAGAATCAAATCCTAGTGGGGCTTCTTTCCTCCAATATAACCAGACATAAAAAGAAGAAGTTATTCTATCAAATCTCACCTCACAAAGTTGGTAGGAGGAGCCAAGAGATGGTCACAAAAGTCCTGAACAATTGGTTCAACTATATACTTACCAATCCAACTTCTCATTAAAGTGTACAAGCAAAAACAACATTTTTAATATTCCCAATTCCTAATCAAAAGCTGTTGGCCAAACTATTGAATTTCCTTTGTTTTGCATTATTAACCAAAAAAGTCCAAATGAAAACAATGGTGATATTGTAACGAGGCAACAAATTTGAAAATGTAAATAATTGTTCAATCAACCCAAACATTGGATCCAAGAAAATGAAGTGATTGGCGAGACACACCGATTTGTGCGTCGTCAAATTGGCAACCCTAAATAATGCGTTGGCGATAATGTTGTTGGTATGTGTCATCAATTTGGCCACCCAACTTCAACGGGCAGCGATGAATCTTTTTCCCTCGGTGTAAAATTATACGCACCATCAATCAAACAAACAAATCCAATCAAAACGACAAGCGACTTTGCTTTTTGACTTGGGTTGTCATCATTTACTTTATGCAATATTTGTGGGGTAGCTGCTATGTGTTTTGTCACAATTTATTTTGTTCAAATTTATTTGTGCCAAAAATACATGTGCTTATAATGTCCACTTATTATTGTCGTTTAACATTCAATGATGATAAATAAAATAACATATATTTCTAAACGATATAAATAAATAAATATAGTGGAAGTGGAGTGTTTGTGATTAAAACTTTAAAACTTTTTTGGTACAGAAGTTGATTGCAATTGAGGAGAGAGTTGGTGTTTTTTTTATAATAAAAAAATAATATAAGCAATAGTATAAACTACAAGGGGATGAGAGTTTTTCACACACACTACCACAATGCCATGGGGGTTGGGGGTTTGAACATGAAACCATTAGTCTACAAATTAAGACTATTTTTCATTGGGCTTAAACTCCATTGGCGAATGGACCCCTCAAGTGGACCTTCATATTAGCCACATGATCATTTCATTGAACTTAAGTGAAGTTACTATTCAGATAAATCATGTGGTTAATATGGATGTCCACATCTATGGCCCATATATGATACCCTCATCATAAAACAATAAAGAGATAGTGAATGAGGTATGGGCCTCGCTCTTTATTTAATTATTTATTTTGACAAGGCCCTCATTCTAATACGAAATGGTTTTAATTCATTCTTGATACAATTACAAGTATCAAGGCCAACCCAAGAAATAGGCAACATAGTCATGGCCCATCCCGATCCATTGTTTGAAATTTTGGGCCGACCAAAGCAACCCAAACCCAACCCAAGCAAAGTCCACATACAAAGAAAAGTTAGATTTTTCTTTTTCAGTTCTTTGATATTTTAGAACTTAGATACAAGACCCAATATTCCTAGTAAACTTGTGGATCAAATAAAAGCCTCCTATTTTGGAAGGGTAGGGTTTTTATTTATTTATTTTTCTTCTGTTTTTGGATTATTATGATACCTTTTTCGTTTTTGAATGAAACTTATTTAAAAACAGAAAATAGAAGTGTGTGCCAAAACAATAACATCTTTCACACGGAAGTAACTTTGCCAGACACAAGTAACTTTGCCAGACCCTTCCAAAATTGGGTCAGAGTCCGCGGCCCTTTTGATCATCTTTAAATTTGTTGAATCTGTTGTCGGGGTGTACCTTTTGGATGACTGATGAGTAAACAATCATTCAATGCACCCAAACGAAGGATAATTTTCTAATACCCCACTACCTGAGCTTTTATTGGGAAATAACATTATGCCCCTTGCCTAATCCCATTTTTCAAGTTTAGTCTACTAATTTTAAAAACAATATGTTGTTAGTCTGGTCAAATAATAGAAATTTTTTTTTGACCAGAAATTCATCAGAAATTAAAAACTACACGTGTCATTGTCCATTGGGAAAATAATGCAATTTCTATGCCTCCGTCTGCTCTTGATGCATCTTCCAATCACAATATATACCATAAACAAATGTGTGTGTTGCTAATTGGGGCATTTGGGAAAGTTTTTTTTTTTTTTTTTTTGGATAGGATTGGGAAAGTTGCATTGCATGCTTTCCCAAAGGAAACTTAAAGAAATAGCGGCCCACCTTCCACGGTATTAGCTAGTAGTTTCCAAAACCTACATACACTTTGGTAGTGATATAAATAAGAGCATGTAGCAAAATATTAAGGAACCCTTTGGTAACCCATAAATTTTCAGGAAAAACAAAAACCAGCAATTTATGGCTGCTACAACTTCTTCAGGCCAATCTCCGAGGACAAGAAGCCCTGCCCCTTTCTTGTCCAAGACATTTGATTTGCTAGAAGAAGGTGCAGCAGAGGAAGGAGATAGTGGAAAGAAGATTGTGTCTTGGAATGCAGAGGGCTCTGGATTTATAGTTTGGTCTCCTGCTGAGTTCTCAGAGCTTTTGCTGCCTAAATATTTCAAGCACAATAATTTCTCCAGCTTCATCCGCCAGCTTAATACCTACGTAAGTCGTCGTCTTTTCCTTGTTATTCAACAATTGTCGTCCATGAGATTCGCGCTAGGCCTCTCTTTCTTTTACTCATCTTTGATCAAGTCTTTCTGATTACTTAGAATGCTTTCTGGTTATTTTTGATCAGTTTCTCAAGAACCCAGTATTTCATATGGAAATCATAAATATATTTTGAGTGATGGATTTTCTTTCTTTTCTTGTGTGTACCTCACCATGTACACAGCAGTCAAACTAAGCTAAAAGAAAATATAATACTGTGGAGAAAGTCAAAACATTTGAAAGTTGCAATTGGTCAAAATAATCACGCTCTGCAGACTGATTTATAGTATCATACAGGTCCTTCATCTATAGACAGTAACATAAAAAAAGCGTGCACCTCTCTCTGCCATATCCTGTTTTTACTGTTTAACATTTTCTTCTTATTTTACCTAACCAATAATGTACTTTATATCTTAATGATTTTCAATCATTTATGTTCCTATCAATGTGCATCCGTGTGTGTATTTTAATTACAGGATAGTCTAATTAGGAAGCATTAGCAACAATGGTCAAATTTGGTTTTGGAATAAACAATTCTATGCACCTTCGAAACAACGTTTGTCTGATGCTAAAAGTCCAAAAACAAAATTGTTGTCTCAATCCATGCATAATTGGAGAGTTTGGTTGGCTTTTCGATTTATGAATCTGACCCTTGAAGCCAAAAGCAGGGGTTCAAGAAAACATCACCAAAACAATGGGAATTTAAGCATGAAAAGTTCCAGAAAGGCTGTAGGCATATGCTGGTGGAGATCACAAGGAAGAAATGTGAGCCAAGTGCATTTCCAGTGTATCTAAAGGCTTCAGAAGAGAGTGGTAGTAGCAACACAGCTGTGGCTGCAGCAGAGGAAAATAATTGTTTGCTGTTAATGGAGGAGAACAAGAACCTCAGGAAACAGAAACTGGAGCTGCAGATGCAAATATCTCAGTTTAAAGCCTTAGAAATGAAGCTGTTGGATTGCCTAGCTCAGAATATGGAAGATCATCACAATAAAGTTCGATGCTGATGAAACGAATTAATAATGGGAGTTAATTTTGGTACGAGTGTTTGTATCAAGGTCCAGGAATTCAAGCATATTTGATCATTGATGCTGCTGCTGCTTGTCCAGAATTATACAGAAAATTTGAGATCAAAGGGTTTAGGAAAATAACCATATCAAGCTAATCAGAATCCAAACACAACTTTAATTTTGATAATTAGGTCAATCACGTTCTTCACGTCTACCTATTCTTGGTTTTAGGTTCCATCCAAGATGGATGGATGGAAAACAAATGGAAATACTTGACAAACCAAGGCAGTTGGTTCACATTCTTAATTTGAATTATTCAGACTTTCTACCTGTGTGTGATTGTCTACAACTATTATTAATGCTAGAGACACCAATTTTTTGTACTAGTTTGATATAACATTGTTTTCCTTCTGAAAACGCTCTGAACTTTATTTATTCGCATGAGTTGGAGTCCAAAATTAGTGTAATAAGTTTTATCGCTAATAATATTTTTTTTATAACAAACGACTTCGTGAGCGGAGTTCTGTTTGGTGGGATGTGAGAAGCCGATCAATCAGCAATGCAATAGGCCGGTTGACATCCCTCCACAAAACAGCTCCATGAGCCCAAGTCTAAAACTTCTCACCGAGCCCAGGCTTAACTAGCCGCAACCCAAAGCCCAATTTCTGAAACATTTTGCCTTCTTCTCTCATTAGCTCTTCATTTTTCTTTGTTTACGAAAAGGCCCTTCGTTTTCCTCTCTGATTCTTCTCCTCCCAGCTCTCAGCTCCAAACTCTAAACCCCAACTCATGGACCCGAAGCTCTTCGCCAAAACCCTAATCCGAAGTGCGATGACGAGCAGGTCCTACTACACGAGCAGGACCAAGAAGCCGACCCTCTACACCAAAATCAGTCCGCTTGGAAATCCCAGCTTAAACATGGTTCCAGAACTGGACGACTGGGTGTACAAGGGCCACAAGGTCCGTGTCGCCGAGCTTCAGCGCATCATTCACGACCTTCGCAAGCGCAAGCGCTTCTCCCAAGCCCTCCAGGTTTCCATTTTTTTTTCTCTTCCCTTGCATTATCCCCTGTTTGGTAGCTCAGAAAATGTGGTGTGGGAGAGAGAAAGTTAACTTAAATTTAGTTATAAAAAAAAAAGAGAGAGTGAGGTAAATGATTGTGTTTGTGTATGTCCAATTAATTGGAAATTCTTGTGCTTTTGTAATAATACTTTATAGGGTGCAGATTTCTGAGTGGATGAAGCAAAAGGGCATATGCATATTCTCGCCGGTTGAACATGCTGTGCAGCTGGATTTGATTGGCAAGGTTCGCGGGTTTGTTTCCGCGGAAGAATATTTCAACAATTTGAGGGAGGAAGATAAGAACTTGAAGACATATGGTGCTCTTTTGAATTGCTATGTCCGGCAGCTCCAAACGGACAAGTCCCTCGCTCATTTGCGCAAAATGAAGGAGATGGGATTTGCTTCCTCGCCTCTGACTTACAATGGCATCATGTGTTTGTATACGAATGTTGGCGAGCACGAGAAGGTTCCCGGTGTGCTAGCTGAGATGAAGGAGAACAATGTCCCTCCCGACAACTTCAGTTATCGAATCTGCATCAATTCGTACGGCGTGAGGTCTGATCTTGAAGGAATGGAAAAGGTTTTGGAAGAGATGGAGAGCCAGCCTCACATTGTCACGGACTGGAATACTTATGCTGTTGTAGCCAATTTCTATATAAAAGAAGGCCAAACCCATAAGGCAATTAATGCCCTAAAGAAGTCGGAAGAGAGGCTGGATAACAAAGATGGGCTTGGCCACAGTTATTTGATTTCACTCTATGCCAGTATGGGGAACAAGGATGAAGTTTTGAGATTATGGGGTCTTGAGAAGAGTGCTTGTAAGAGATGCATAAACAGGGATTATATCAGCATGTTGATATCTCTGGTGAAGCTTGGGGAGCTCGATGAAGCTGAGAAGGTAGGGACGGAGTGGGAATTGTCCGGAAACTGTTATGATTTTCAGGTGCCACAGACTGTTATTATAGGGTACACAGTAAAGGGATTGTATGAGAGAGCAGAAGCAATGCTTGGAGACTTAATGGAGAAGGGGAAAGCAACCACCCCTAAAAGTTGGGAAATAGTGGCGGCTGGATACGTGAATAAGGGTGAGACGGAAAAAGCTTTTCAGTGCATGAAGGCTGCTCTCTGTCTGTCTGCAGAGAAAGGATGGAAGCCTAACCTTGGAGTGAGCACGGCCATACTGAGTTGGCTTGGTGATAAAGGCAGTGTCGAAGATGTGGAAGCTTTTGTTGGGTTACTGAGGAATGTAATCCCAGTGAACAAGCGGATGTATCATGCCTTGTTGAAGGCATATATAAGAGGTGGTAAAGAAGTAAATAGTGTTTTGGACCGTATGAAAGCTGATAAAGTAGAAGATGATGACATAGACACAAAGAAAGTCCTTGCCATGAGGGAAAACTAGTTTTGATAACACAATTTCTTCTTGTTCTTTCAATTTAACTCTCATAAGATTAAAGTATTTCAATTATTTTCTTGGTTGAGAAGAAATAGTAATATCGAAGCATATCATTCAAGCTGGTGCAATCACACAACAATTGAACTATGTAGCAATATGGCTGTCTGAATATAATTGATGCATTCTAAGTTCCAAGTTCCAATTGGAAAATGTGAGACATGCAACTTTCATTTCTCTATGGGTTAATGGCAACATACGACTATTAGACACTAAAACCAAGCAAGAACTGATAAACTTCATGATCCTGCTTAGAATTGATAACTAATCCCAAGCTTGCAATCATTGATTACACAACAAAGCATACGAAAGGTTTTAACAAGAAGGCATCTAAAGCAAACTTTGGAATGCGTATAATGCCAGCAGACACCTCACATCAGAATACAAATTCAACTCTTGTCTGGTATTATGATAAAACTAGGCTATGTTTCACTCTGTCAGGGTAGATTTAAGCTCTCCATTGTTTTTCAGCTCCATTATGATACCGCAACCTCCTATCAGCTCACCTTTGTAATAAAGCTGAGGAAAGGTTGGCCAGTTCGAGAAGACTTTAAGCCCCTGCCTTACATCCTCATCACTTAAAATATCAAAGGAACCAAAACTCACACCCTCTTCTCTAAGGGCATTGACGACTTTGGAACTAAAACCACATCTGGGAGCATCTGGTGTACCCTTGATGAAGACCATCACTGGTGAAGTAGTAATCAATTTCCTTAAACGATCTTCAAGAGTATCTTTCGGAACAATCCCTTTCTCTGCCAAAACCTTCTTAAGTTCCCCACTCTTTTGCATCTCCAATACAATATCTGACCCACCAATTAGTTCACCTTTAATGTATAGTTGAGGATAGCTGGACCAGTTTGAATAAACTTTGAGCCCTTGACGGACTTCTTCGTCAGAGAGGATATCAAAACTCTCAAAGTCCACCTTTTCTTGCACAAGGATATCGACCACCTTCCGGCTAAAACCACACTTGGGTTCATCTGGTTTTCCCTTCATAAACAGCATAACAGGGCTTGAATGAATCAGGCTTTCGAGTCGGGAGGTTAGAGTTTCACTCAAACCAGTAGATGCTGAGATTCCGCCCTTTCCACTTCCAGCTTCAGTTACTTCTGCCCCAGCAGAATCAGTAGTATCAATTCCATGGTCTCTAAAAACTTCCTCTAATTCACCATTCTCATGCATCGAAATTGCTATGTCACACCCACCAAGAAGCTCCCCTTTGCAGTAAAGCTGTGGAAATGTTGGCCAGTTAGAATACTTCTTTAACCCCTCTCTGACTTCATTGTCCAAAAGAATATCGAAACTTCCAAATTTGACCTTCTCCTCCTTCAAAATGTCAACAACTTTTTGGCTAAATCCACATTTGGGCTCCTCAGGGCTTCCTTTCATGAAAAGCATGACCGGATTAGACTCAATCAGCTGTTGCAGCTGCCTTTTCAAGGCATCAGCAGGGCCATTTTGTATTTGAATCTGCACCTGGGAAGATCCATTTTCTTTTGCCAACGCTTGGACTGTTTCAAGTATAGTAGGTCCAGCAGCCATCCCAAGGCTTGCAGGAGCAGCAGGTTCTCCAGGCCTAACGGACCCAGCAATCCTAGCGACCTTATTGGCCAAGCTAGATGGATCTGCACCTTCTAATGTATAAGCGACCTTTCCATCCTGACAAAAGAAAAAGCACAAACAGAAAAGGATGAAGAGAAGAAAAAGATACAGAACAATAGGATGTTCACAACATAGTCCATGGATAGTCATTCAAATGATACAGGTTTATAACATAAGGCTTCTTTTAATATCTGACGTTCACATCAGAGTCCAGGCCATTGTCCTCAGATCCTAGTCCTTCTCCAGTCACTCAAACAAACAGATGATCCTATTGAACATCTACCACCCACTCTCACATTTTGAGTTTGGCATCATAATCTGAGCCTATTAATACTTAAATCTCGTTATAAACAATCATACTGCCACTATTATCATATACTTAACAATAACAGCAAACCCCAAAACTCAATTTGAAACGACCAGCCACAGAAAATAACTAGCCAATAGCAGCAACATACTGAAAGTGTGATGCAAACTAAATACCCCACATCCACAGAACCTGATTGTTTAATTGCACAACTTTGTTACTGCATTTAAAAGGTGGAAACAATATATCCTCACATCATCCAACCTAAATATGATTACTCAAAATCAGCCAGCATCAAATCAAAAAAGAGACATGTATAGACTACCCAATAAGCATACCTTCACAAAGGCAAAGTAGGGCACAGCAGAAACCGAATAAGCCTCAGATATCTCAGGCTGTTCTTCAGCTTCAACCTACAATATTTATCAGCAATTGGAGATTAAAATTAAAATACCAACACACACACACACACACACAAAACACCAGAAAACAAACCCAGTTAGAGATGAGAAGAATACGTACCCTTAAGAAATGGGCATGAGGGAAATCAGTAGAGAGGTGGGCAAAGACCTCGTCCATGTGCTTCGAAGCCTCACACCACGAGGCCCAGAAGTGCAGAATAACGGGTGCGCCACTGTGAACCGCGCTATCAAGCTCCTTCTTCGATTGCACATCTTTCACAGAGCCACCCATCGATAACGGAGTCTTCTAAATTCGAAACCCACAAACCAGAACAAAGAGAGAGAGACAGAGAAAGAAAGAGGCAAAGACCCTTTTGATTTTGAAGCTTATATCAGAGAATGGCCACAGAAAGACCTAGATGACGGAGTGGGACGAATCATGGAGGGTCTACGATAGATGGGCATATCATCTCTCACCGTCGATTTTTTTCTGCGACTGATTCCTCTATAGGTGGGTCCTATCCCAATCCCACGATATTGATTGGTGAATTAACGTTGGGCACTAATATTATGGGTATTTTAGTCTTTTGGGCCTGATAGTTGTGTCAACTGGGATTAGGGCAGCTAAAACAGGTGGCCCTGATTTTTATGAATTGCATTTTCAAGGCTAACAAAATTTGGGATTGTACCGAGTGGTTTACCTCAGTGGCCAGGTCCCATCCTTTTTCCCCCCTTGTTCACCTGTTCAAATTCCAGGATAAGTGCCCCCCTCCTCAATGTAATGTATTTATTGCTAATTCTAAAAAAAAAAAAATTGAGATTGAGAATTAGAGAGGTAAAGTGCCCTTTGTGACAAACAAATGTTTCCTGGCCATAAATACTGTTAGATGAAAAATATAAACCATTTATTAGGTGAATTAATTCGTATGTAGTCTCACAATCTAACAATATATCATATTCATAAAAGAATAATAGCCGTATGATAATAATATGAAAAGCTCAAACCAAAAAAGAGTTGACAATATATAAAAGATAAATTATCTTGATTTCAAACAAAAAATGCAATATTGTCTTATTTAAAGTCATTACATTGCAAATGCCTCAGTATCTTTTATTCTTTCCAAATTAAAATCACATTTCGTAAAAATTTAGTGCTTTCTTTTGTGCAACTTTTCAATTGTGTATTATAATAAAAAAGAACTTCTCTTGTTGGGCAACCTTTCATTAAAGTTGTTATGTCACACCAACTATGGGGCTTCCTTTCGAAGTAGATATGTGTAATAGTGGCCAATTAGAATACTTTTGTATTCCCTCCGTGACTTCATTGTTCAAAAGATGATCAAAACTTCCAAATTCCACTTTATGTTTCTTCAAAAGGTTAATAACCATTATGCTAAATTCACATTTGGGCTCATGCATATACAAAATGCATTGGTACGTACGGAGAAACATGTTCATGCAAATTGGATTTTGTATTTTTTGGGGTTTGGTACAACTTTCAACATCAGTACAAATCAGATTATGATTGTAGTAATAGTTGAGGCACTATATAATTCCAAAAAATGAACTCAGAGGAAAGTGGCATTTAAATAATAGTTCAAGTTCACAATTTAGTGTATTCATTTCACGTCAAGAAAGTAATTCCATAAAAAATTCTTAATGGAATATCATATTATTGAAAGCTACTTGGTTAATATCTCAGAGCCACTTGCCATGTTGTTCGCTAACAGAGTGTACTATTCAAAGAGAAAGTAACTCATAAAAGAAACAGAAATTAGCCAGGCAAATAGACACCCTTAAGAATCAAAATATTACATTGCAAATGCCTTAATGTATCTTTTTTTTTTCTTCATCAAAATCATAACCACATTTATGCGGTTATATGCTTAGTTTATCACTTCATCTTCTCCACTTCTACTGCTACTACCACCACATGACCAAGCTTATGGCATCATGAAAAGAAATGAAAACCCTAATGTGCCATTTGAGAGATTTATAATAATGGAGGCAGCCTAAACGTGCCCATGCGCCTAGACAGCAGTAGTCAAATGGGATATACGTACTTTTGTGCCATTAGAAACTTGCAGGACTCCTTTAGGAATTAGGAAAATTAAGCACCAAATTTGGGAACTTTGGCAGTGGAGATTTGTGCAAGGAAATGCTCGGCCACAATTCGACGTTGTATTTTCCAGAGACCATATCTTATCAGTAACTATCTGCAGATTCCAAAGAAACCCGGAATAGTTTTCCCACTTTAACATCATTGAGAGAAAAAAAAAAAACCTTAAATATCACAATAACATCAATCAAATTAAAAATGGAAATCAATCTATCCACAGCCATAAAACAGCTTGCAATCAAAAGTTTCACAACCCAATCTGTTGTGCCACAAAAGTCAGAAGAACTGAAAATGTCAATCCAAGCATCAAGTCTTCTTTCCGTTGGCAGTAAAAAACTTGTGAATACCCATATAGAATATATGGGGCGAGCAGTGGACAAAACTCTGTTGCTCGAACATATATGGGAGCTCTTCTCAGAAGCATGTTCACTCCCATTAAAAAGAATTAAAGTTTTTTCATCATTGGAGGCACAAGAGAAAATTTTATGTAGATAAAGACCCACCCAGGCAAAAATGCCATTAATTATTAGAAAGCCAAAAAAGAGTAACAATCAAGAAGTATATTCTAATTTCTAACCAACAATTTGATTGTTGACCATTCATAAATTAATTATCTCAATTTTGTGAGTTGATTTCATGGTCTCTGGAAACTTCCTCTGATTCACGACAACCACACTCTAAAGTGCCTATGTAATGCAAACCACAAGCCTTCCCTTCCATGTAAAGCTGCGGCAATACTGGCCAGTTAGAATATTTCTGTATCCCTTCCATGACTTCATTGTCCGAAAGAACATCAAAACTTCCAAATTTGATCTTCTTTTCCTTTAACGTGTCAATTGCCAGTTTGCTGAATTTACATTTGGGCTCCTCATGGGTTCCTTTCATAAAAAGCATGACTGGATTAGAGTCAATCAGCTACTGTAACCGCCTCTTCAAGAGTCATGTTGTGGCAAAGATGAAGGAAGCGCGATTCTGAAGATTGATAGGAAACGTGCACATCGAAGAAACTAAACCAGGCCTTCTTTGTTTTAGTTTGACTTCTGTTGAAAGTCTTTAATGGTGCGTTTGGATGAGGAAAATAAACTTGGGATTTTAACAAAACTCAGGATTTCTAAATTGACATAAACCAATTCCCATGTTTGGATAAAAAAAACATAGAAATTTAGAAATTCCACGTGAGAAAAAACATGGAATTTGGAGATCATAAATCCCAACTTTAAATTCTATCTAAAAGTCGTCATTTCTAAAATCCCAAAAGAGATTGAGTTTTAAAAAAAGATAACTTTACAAATAAAGATTAAATTCTGTGTTTTAAATCCGTCACCCAAACAAGAAATTTTACAAATTCTAAAACATTAATTTCTGTCATTTTAAATTCCGTCATTTATGAAATCCTTTGTACTTTTAAATTTCCTCATCCAAACGCACCATAATATTATATGTTCTCTAACCAAAATCAATATGATGTTGTCTAAGCGGTTGATCAATATGCTGTTGACTTTTTTTTTTCTTTTTTCTTCTTCTCATTTGTTTTAAAAAAAAATTATTTTTATTAAATTATTATTTTTTCTTTTTTTTGCAAACTCGAGGAGGAAGTGACTATGCGAATAACTCAAAGAAGGATAAGTTATGATTTGTTTGTTTAATTAATAATTTAATATACGCAAATAACTCAAGGAAGAATCAAGCGGCACGGTTTTAGCTTTTGGAGGAGCCCTATAATATTACTTTCTCTTGTGTAACCTTTATATTGTGTATTCTAACTAACTATTTGATTGCTGATCATTCATAACTTTGTAACCTCAATTTTGTGAGCGACTTGATTTCATTACTTTTTAATGAAAGTTAAATGCTTCCGATTAATATTGTCTAATTGGATTAGTATTTTTCCGGCATTTCGCCTTCAGTCCACTTAATCGATTCTTC
Organism: Prunus avium; assembly: GCF_965620075.1. NCBI lineage: Eukaryota > Viridiplantae > Streptophyta > Magnoliopsida > Rosales > Rosaceae > Prunus > Prunus avium. The sequence continues at coordinate 35,416,133 of NC_142287.1, forward strand.
ATGCAGTAGCTTCAAAACCTGTAAATGGAAAAAAAAAAAAAAAAAAAAAATATGCCAAGTATAAAGCATTGTTCAAACAGATGCAGCAAGTAATTATGAACCAGTCTTACCAATATTCTCGTCCACGAGATCCTTTTGAGATCCCTTCCTCTTGTGTATCAATGATGACCTCAAGACACTAGATTGCTGACGAGAAGACAACAACAAATAATTCCAATTAAGAAGAAAACAAAGTTCAAAGAATAACTAGGAACATAAGAAAATTCCAGAAAATGAAGAAATTTGACACTTCAAAAGACGTATTGCCTCCTTGGCACATGCAAGTCAAGCACTATTTCACCTCAGAGCTTTACGAAGAACTTGGTAGTTATCTTCGTCATCTGCTCTGCAACTCTAGCACCTACACTTTATTTATGAAGGAAAATACAAGCAAGCATATAAATTCCTAGGAGCAGTTTACCATTACTATAAAAACCGATCCCAACATTTCCCTCCAAAAAGAACCAGGGAAATGAAGTTTCCCCCAAATATAATAGACAAGGATGATGTCAATATTTCAATCTGAAATGAAATCATTTGGAGGTTCAACCACTAGTTGTCCAATATCTATCCGTTTCCTTTATTGTTCTTCTTGGTAGCTTCTCTGGTCTCTCCCCGGGTCTCTCAGAAGCACTGAATAAAGCAGCCAACCTTCCTTCTGGAGATCACTAGCAGTATGGATTGTTATGTCTAATACCAAATGGAAGTACTTTGTGTCTCAAATCCTAATTAGTATGGATTGTTATGTCTAATACCTAATTTTTCTTAAATTTGTAGCCTACTAGCAGCGGGTGCAAGAGCATAGCATATGAAAATACGTGAACATTCAAGTGTGAGGAGCAGAAACCATGGCTTTTTAAATTTTCTGTTTACTCTTTATTTGCCTGAAGTGGGATATGAAAATACATGACATAAGCAATTAACAAAATTAATATGAAAATGTACAGTTTACTGGTAGACTCAAAATTGAAAAACTTTAATCAATCAATGTGTATCAGGATATGCTCCAAGTAAGAATTGAAATATTTAGAACGTTAAAAAGTGTGGAAACAATAGTCCTTATTGTATTGATAACCAAGAAATATTGATGATATAAATTTTATGAATGGTTTATAGGCAAGTCCCAAACTGATATTGTGTATGTATTTGCACTTGATTACTATGTGCCATTGGCCTATGTCCATAACAAAATCGTGAGACTAATTAATAAGAGCTTCATGTAACATCATACAGAGGGGAATGTGATTGGATTGGAAGTATATATGCAAGAGTCACAAACAAGACTCACAAACTTGAAAAGAAAAGGAAAAGGAAAAACCACATTAATTAACTTCCTTTATTTGGGACTCAAAATCACCAAAATATTCCTGCTCTAGTTTTTAATAATAATTTATTATTTAATCAAGACTGAAATGGAAAAAATAATATTGATTAATATATGGTCATAATTCAATCAAGCCAAACCACCTATATAACATGTAAGTAAGAAACGCATTCTTTCTCCTCTCACAATTCACCATAAACCCAAATCCAAACCGGCCGTCGTTTTTTTCTCACACAAGCGCAAAGCCAAACACCAAACTCTACACAGCCATGGACAAAGTTTCATCTTCGGAGTGCCTGAAATTGGATTCCCAGACGGAGGTGTTCGATAAGGAGGGCGGTGGAAAAGACCTTTTCTCGCCAGCTATGGTTCCCCTCAATTGCGATACGCCAATAATCGGTATGTATACATGCTTTTCTTTTTTATTTTAATTCAAGGACCAAGACTATCTGCAATTTAATTACCTCGGCTTTAAATTTTATGCCACAACTTTTCTGTATGAAAATTTATCTTTTTACATTGAAAATATTTAATTTTTGGTCTATCTAGTAGCAGGGACGGAAGGGTCCAGTGAGCCTCCACTCTGTAATATTGTTATGTACTTCCTTATGTCCTGTATGCTATTGATTTTTTGTTTTTTTGTTTTGTTTTAGGGTTTGTGGAGATTATATGAAATTTGATTCTTTGGAAAAGAGAAAGTGTCGTTTTTATTTTATTTTTGTTGCTGTAATTAGAGGATATATATTATGCCAATTTGAATCAATTTTGAAAGATGATTTTTCCAGCAAAGTTATTATGGTGTGTGTCTGATGGAAAGCTGATATTTAATAATATGGCTATTTGTTGATGGGATCATAGATGTCATTCCTTCTAACTTTTCTCCTTTTTTTTTGGTCTTTAACAATGTAATTTCATGCAAACAGATAACAACTCTAAAGAACCAGAGACTGAACCATGGACTATAGACATAACAGAACTAACGGAAGAAGAACTTCGTACTTATTTTCATGTGTTCAGGGGCCCTCCTAGTCATAGAGGTATGCTTTTGTTATTTTTTTTTGTGTCAATACAAGCGATATTCTAGCCCTAATTCTATTGGTATGCTCTCTATTTTAGAGACAAGAGGTTCTCTATTTTATGACATAATATCTATGCATTTGTTGTTATTCTTTGTCCTGTTGAAAATAGCTCACATGTTAAAAAGACGACTTCTCCAGCCAAGTTATTTTGGTGTTTGCATGATGTATAATCGATATTTAATAATAGTTATTTGTTGATGGGATCATAGATGTCACTCCTTCTAACTTCTTTGACATCGTCACCCTTTTCCTTCTTTTTTCTTTTTGTGTTTAACAATGTAATTGCATGGAAACAGGAGGCAAGTCTGATGAATCAAAGGCTAAAGAATCAGCGACTAAAGAATCAAAGGATGAAAGAAAACGTTATATTGGTATGCTTTTGATTTTTGATTTTTGATTTTTTTTAATACAAGCGATAGTCTAACTATATTATTTGTAAGTGATAGCGTCCTCTCTCCTCCCTCCTAATCTTCTTGGTAAGCTTTTGATTTTAGGGACAAAAAAAAAAGAAGAAAAAAAAGTGCATGCAGCTTTTCTAATTACATTATATCTATGTATTTGTTGTTATTCTATGTAATGTGCTCACAATACTGATTTTTGGGTTTTAACATATCTTCATTCATTCGTTGTCTTTAAAAAATGATTATTTGTATTGCTTTCGTTGTATTTAACAATGGATCTACAAATTGCACACAGGTGAATGTCAGTATTGTTTAAAGGTGGATGAGCACCCTACGGAAATATGCTCTTATAGGTATAAAGTCCCAGAGGATGCAATTGTTGGCGAGCGTTGTGTGGTTGCATGTCGTGTATGTGGCTGCCTCTTTAGAGACTCACGTTGTGCTGATTGTGGCACAAGCCTAGGATGTGCAATTCTCAAGGAGTGTTTAATATGTAGGAAGGAAGGTGAACACTTTACTTTTGAGTGCCCGAAATGCAATAGGAATAATGGTTTTACTTGCGATCCTTATACTGGTTGTTTTTCTGTCGAGATCTTCCCTTTGGAAGGATAGAGAATGGAGATTTAATCGTAATTTAGAGTTAAAGCAAAGGAGAGAATAGTGCTTTTTAAAGTCGTTTTTGTCATAAATGCCATGCATTCTATCATTTTGATATCTACATGGTGAGTTGTTTTTATCGTAAATGAATTGCAATTTGCAAGACATAGTCTATTATATTCTTATGCTTGAAGATGTGAGAATCCATTTATTTAGAAAATGTCTGAAGTAAAAGGTGGTTTTTATCTCAACATTTTGTTCTTCTCTTATGGGGGCTAGTATACTGTATTTTGATTGAAAGACTTGCTAGGCAACTAGGCGTGAATGACCATTGTTATGTCACCATCATAGGTTCGAATTAAAATATCGAAGGTAATATTTACCCTAAACCCTAAAATGACTTTTCTTTTTCGGAAAAAGATATTGAGTTTATACACGGCTTCCTCTAGTTTCTAATACATTGTATTTATGATCGATGTATAGTGGTGTTCTGTGTTCTATGCAAGCATTGCCTGGAAATATTCCTTCATCGTACGTAGTTCGATACATCCTTAACAGATTTACAAAGAACCTGGTAGTTATCTTCATCACATCTGCATCTGCAACTCTAGCACACTTTATTATGAAGGAAAATACAAACATATACATGAAATAGACGGATAAATCACGGGCAACCACACATCAAATTAGCTAGTGCCTTAGTAGGTCTATCTTTACGATAAATCTGGATTTCATGGGAAGTGAATAAATTCCTAAGAGAAGTTTACCATTCACCATTCAAACCGATCCCAACACTCCCCTCCAAAAAATAACAAGGGAAATGAAGTTTTCCCCTATATATAGACAAAGTTGCATACCATCCTCCTTAGGATGCTGTTGATACACAACAGCTGAAATGAAATCATTTGGAGGTTCCACCACTAGTTGTCCGTATGCTCCATATGTATTCGTTGCCTTTATTCTTCTTCTTGGTAGCTCCTCAGGTCTCTCATCAGCACTGAACAAAGCAGCCAGAACTTCCTTCTGGAGATCACTCGTCTCTTTTTTCTGTTCCGTAAATTCCACTCCATTTGTATTTGAACCCTTATCTCTGTTACCTCATGAAGACGAGTGTAGACAAGTCAGACTGATTGATGGGATCGATTAGCTAACGGACACCACAGAGAAAGTCCTAACAGCAGAATATTTCCCAAACACCCTCGTCCTCTTACCCCTTCCCCTCTTCAAAATAAGAAACATAAACACGTTACACTTGGAACTATAACAAAAGATATGAAAGAAACACACCCATATCAGAGGAGTTTATGCACTTTCTCTAAGAAGATACTTCAGATTTCCGATACAAACCTGCAGACTGGACAACAATCTCCTCAAATGAGATGGATAGGGAAGGTAAATACTATAGTGGCATTTACTACGCCATGCTGGACAAATTTCAAAGACTATATCTAGTTTAAATTTCAGTGACATGTATACTGTAACAAGGTCCCCTTCTCCCCCAAAGTTCTCACAAACCAATAAGACGCGTTTACTGTCAAATATCGATGACAAGGTGCATACTCGAAATTAATTTATGCACTTAAAATAAGTGTGACATCATATTTATCTCCTTATATGCAGTTAAGAGACCCAAAAGCTTATTTACATTATAGAAATATAATTGAATAGCTTTTCCAAAAAGATTGATGCATCAGAAAACACATAAAAATCCTGCTTGGGGCTAACTTCTTAAATGCTTGGAAGTGTTACTAACCTTATCGCTGGATCTACTGACAAGTTCGTTCCTTTTATCTGAAGTTGGTGCTGGCAAATTAATCAGCTTAATTTTCCATGCTCTGAATGGTATTAAAATGAAAGTTATTGCTTTGGAGTACTCTATGTATGTATATCTTTCCAATGTCTAGCATATGAGAAAATAATTGTATAGTATCAGAAAAAATGGGGAAATTATTATGTGCATATACAATGTGCAGTAAAAACAAAAGGAAAACAAACTGCCTTTGAGGTTTCCAGAAGTAAAAGATAAAACTTTTCTTACGTAGAGGCTGTGAAAACACCACAACTTTTGACAAGATGAAATGACATCAATTGGTGGAAAGGGACAAGTTTTGAAAAATGTGGTGTACCTTTTCTATATCATATCCGCAACTATCTGCAGATTCCAAATAAACCCGGATTAGTTTTCACACATTAACATCATTGAAAAACTTAAATAACACCTTTTCTATTCCTATATATTCTATGCAAACTGCTATGTTGCCTGTTTCTGTTTATAACAAGCTGGATCAGTTAAATAAGAATTGAATTGAATTGAACTGAACTGCTATTCCCATTACAAGACCCATTCGTCATTTAGGAATGAATTGAATTGACTGATTTTGAAAAACCTCAACATGAAGATAACGTAAACTACAAAAACAAAAACAAACAACCAAAAATAAGCAACATGCTTTCATTGAGACACCCTTAAAAAACAAAAGAAAGGTAAACCACAAAAGTAACATAATTTAGCCACGCAAATAAACACCTTAAAAATCAATCATTACAAATGCCTCAATATCTTTTCTTCTATCAAAATCAAAATCACATTTCGCAAAAGTTCAATGCTCGATCTTGCGCAACTTTTCTATTGTGTAATCTATGCAAATTCATCATCGCTATCACTTGCGAAACCTTTCATGAAGGTTGTTATGTGATAGAAACCACGAGCCCTCCCATCGAAGTAGATATGTGGTAAATATGGCCAGTTAGAATACTTTTGTATCCCCACCATGACTTCATTGTCTGAAAGAACATCAAAACTTCCAAATTCAACCTCATACTTCTTCAAAAGTTTAACAGCCATTCTACTAAATTTACATTTGGGCTCCTCAGGGGTTCCTTTCATGAAAAGCATCACTCGATTAGAGTCAATCAACTTCTGCAGTCGCCTTTTCATGGCATCATCAAGGCCAGTTTGAGCTTGAATTTGCTCCTCGGAAGATCCACTTACTTTTGCTAACTCTTGGACTATCTCAAGGTTGGTAGGTGCAGGAGCAGTAGGTTCTCCAGCCTTAACTGACCCAGCAACTTCATTGGCCAAACTAGATGAATCTGCGACCTTTCCATCCTGACAAAAGAAAACACAAACAAAAAATGACCAAGAGAAGAACAAGATACAGAACAATTGTAGAACCCAAGCCAACAACGAAATTAGTTACAAAAGTGTATCAACAAAAAAGTTCTTTTTCCAATCATCACTCAATTCATACTTGCACGCATTTCCAGTTTTGCGATCAAAGTAAGCATTATATTTTCACTGGACACCTAAGTTTCTAGTTCATCGTCCAAACTATTGATTAATGATCATAAATCCTGTGAAAAAAAACTCAACAATCCCAGGCTTGAGCACATGATTTATAAACACCTAAGGTTGCAGTATAACAAAGAAAACCACCATATAAAATTCTTTTGGGGTTGGATAGTCGTTCGAATTGATAAAGATTCATGTTATAACATAAGGCTTCTTTTTAAATATCTGATATACATATCCTAGTCCATAACCATAATCACATTATAGCCTGAGGCTATTAATAATTATATCTCATTAAAAACAATCATAATGCAACTATTGTCATCAATCAGTAAACCCCAAAACTCAATTTCAAACTAAATACCCCATATTCACAGAAACTGATTATTTAAATGCAGAACTTTGTTGAAAAGTGAAAACAATATATTATCACATCCAACAACTTAAGCATGCTTACTCAAAACCAGTCAGCATCAAATAACCAAGCAAACATGTATATATTATACCCAATAAGAATACCTTCACAAAGGCAGAGTACGGCACATCAGAAACCGAAAAAGACCCAGGCTGTTCTTCAGCTTCAACCTACAATATTTTTCAGCAATTGGAGATTAAAAACAAAACACCAACACACACACACGCACGCACAAACACCATAAAAAACCCAATTAGAGATGAAAAGTGGGCAAAGACCTCGTCCATGTGCTTCGAATTTGAGGGCCACACAACGCTATCAAGCTCCACCTTGGATTGCATATCCTTCGCTGATCCACCCATAGATAACAAGTCATCTAAATTCTAAACCCTAAAAGCATGACACAGAGAGAGAGACAAAGATGGAGACAAAGAAATAAAAGACAATCTCTTGGACTCTTGTGGTCCAAGAGATTGTGGTCACTTATCGTTGAATGTAAATTCAATGGTTCAAAAAAGTTTCTTAAAAAGAGTACAAGAGTGAGTGAACCGTTGAATTTACGTCCAACGGTGAGTGTCCACAAATGTCTTGAACCCATGTAGTCCAAGAGATCGGGACTGACTAAAAGAAATATCCTTTATTAATTAGACTTGTAAAACAAGATAGCTTAATTAATAAGAAAAAACTAATAAATTAAATTTTAATATTAAAAAAGTTAAAATAACGTAGTGGGTACTTAATTGTGCTATCTGATTTGAAGTTTTTATATAAAACTTTCGTTACTTTTTTATTTTTATTGTTAAAAAATATATTCCTTAAAAGAAGACTTTACATATCAAATATAAAAATAAAATAAAAAAGCAAATTGGCTCCTTAAGTCCGTAAATTGGCATAACATCTCTCGTCGTCGATTTCTTTCTGCGATTGATTCATCTATCGTGGGATCTAGCTAGTGGGTCCTACCTCACGATATTGATTGGTGAATTAAAGTTGGGCATAGGGGTATTGTAGTCTTCTGGGTTTGATAGTTGTTTCAACTGGGATTTGGGCTCCTAAAACAGTGGGCCTGATTTTATGAATTGCATCAAATTTGTACGACTGATTTAGAGAGAGGTTGGAAATAGACATTGTGAAAAACAAACGTTTCTTAGGCAAACGTTTCATTGGGTGAATTTATCTGTATCTTTATCATTTGTGGTCTCACAATCCAACAATACAACATGTCAGACGTTCTGATAAAACAACACAAACCGAATGACAATAATATAAGCTCAAACCCAAAAAGAGTATAAATTTATAAAAGATAAATGATGATCAACCAACATTTCAAACAAAAGCTGCAATATCATAATATTAAAGAAGTCACGACATTGCAAATCAAAAAACAACAGACGTTCACTCTTACAAGGGGCCGAAAAGGAAAAGCTTTCACTCTTCTTTCAAAATCAAAATCACATTACTTTCTCTTGCGCAACCTTTCAATTGTGTATTCTAACCAACAATTTGATTGTTCATTCATAAATTAATTATCTCAATTCTGTGAGCACCACTCTTTGAGAAACAACTTGGTTTCTTTACTTTTTAATGAAAGTTAAAAGTTTCCGATTAATACTGTCTAATTGGATTAGTATTGTTCCGGCCTTTTCCCCTTCAGTCCACTTAATCGATTCTTCCTGCAGTAGCTTCAAAACCTGTGTAAATGGAAAAAAGGATAAGCCAAGTATGAAGCATTGTTCAAACAGATGCAGCAAGTAATTATGAAGCAGTCTTACCAATACTCGTCTACGAGATCCTTTTGAGATCTCTTCCTCTTGTGTATCAATGATGACCTTAAGACACTTGATTGCTAACGAGAAGCCAACAAATAATTCCAATTAACAAGAAAACAAGTTCAAAGAATAACTAGGAACATGAGAACGTTTACTTACATGAGATTCCAGAAAATGAAGAAATTTGACACTTCAAAAGACGTATCGCCTCCTTGGCACTGCGTTCATGCAAGTCAAGCACTATTTCACCTTGTGTCTCAACGTTTCTGATGAGGAACACAGAATAAAAGAAAAAACATTAACATTGTGGGATCCTATACACCATCATTAACCAATGCCCACAGAGAGTTGAAACATACACCACAAAATTTCAACGAAAAGGATGCTAACCTTGTTCTAAGAATCATTTCATTTGACTCTTCATCCGCTTCGCGTGCCTTTTCTTGGAAAAATTTTCCCTGCCACATTACAATAGAATTCATAAATAAAAAAAAATAAAAAAACTAATAAGGTGAATTCTACACTTGAAAATTTGATATCTTATATTTTTAGCTTAGATACATGATCAAGTCCGGCTTGGTATCTGCATGAAGTGAAACTGCCCCTTGTTCAATTTTTGAAGCATGTATTTCATTTTATCCAACTGAAGAGTGTGTTTAAGAAAAGCTATTTCCAATATAGTCATAAGATGCTAATTCATATCCAATCACTTCATGACAGCAAGTAAGCCTTACTTGTTCTAGAAGTTTGTTTGCTCGATCATGATCCTCCTTAGAAAATGCCTCTACAGCCTGGCAAAGAAAATTGATATCCTTACTCCATGTGTGAAATTTTAAGGCTGCTAAGAGAAACTACTCTACGCGTTTTATAGATCAAATAATTGCAAATAAAATACTAAACCCTAAAAAGCCACATACAGCCTGGAAATATTCCTTCATCGTAGTCCGATACTCCTTCACAGCTTTACGAAGAACCTGGTAGTTATCTTCGTCATCTGCATCTGCAATTTAGCACACTATGAAAGAAAATACAAACATAAACACGAAATTGACAGATAAATCACAAGCAACCACACATCAAAATTAGCTAGTGCTTTAATAGGTCTATCTTTAGTATAAATCTGGATTTCATGGGAAATGAATAAATTCCTGAGAGCAGTTTACCATTTACCATACAAACTGATCCCAACATTGCTCTCCTAAAAAAAACAAGGGAAATGAAGTTTCCCCCATATAGACAAGGTTGCATACCATCCTCCTTAGGATGCTGTTGATACACAACAGCTGATTTGCACTCTGAAATGAAATCATTTGGAGGTTCAACCACTAATTGTCCATATGCTCCATATCTATTTTTTGCCTTTATTGTTCTTCTTGGTAGCTCCTCAGGTCTCTCCTCGGATCTCTCAGAAGCACTGAACAAAGCAGCCAGAACTTCCTTCTGGAGATCACTTCTCTCCTTTTTTTGTCCCGTAAAGTCCACGCCATTTGTATTTGAAGCCTTATCTCCACTACTACATGAAGATGAGTATAGACAAGTAAGACTGATTGATGAGATTAGCTAACAGGCACCAACAGAGAAAGTCCTAACAGCAGAATATTTCCTAAACACCCCCCTCTTTCCCATTCCCCTCTTCAAAATAAGAAACATAAATACATTACACTTGGAACTATAACAAAAGTGATGAAAGAAACATACCCTTCAGAGGAATTTATGCACTTTCTCTCAGAAGATACTTCAGATTTCCTATACAAACCTGCAGACTGGACAACAATATCCTCAAATAAGTGGATGGGGAAGACTAGATCTTATTATAGTTTAAATTTAAATGACATGTATACTGTAACAAGGTCCCCTCCTCCCCCAAAATTCTCACACAACAAGACACCTTTACTGTCAAATATCAATTACAAGAACTATAGAAAACTGCATGAGTGCATCCTCGAAATTAATTTATGCACTTAAATAAGTGTGACATCTCTTCATATTTATCTCCTTACATGCAGTTAAGAGACCCAAAAGCTTATTTACATTATAGTAATATAAATGAATAGCTTTTTCCAAGAAGATTGGAGTGTACATCATTGATGCATCAGAAAACACATAAAATCTTGTTTGGGGCTATGTTCTTAAATGCTTGGAAGTGTTACTAACCTTATCACTGGATCTAGTGACGAGTCCATTCCTTTTGTCAGAAGTTGAGGCCGGCAAATTAATCAGCTTTTCCATGCTCTGAATGGTATTTGAAAAAAAAATGAAAGTTATTGCTTTGAAGGACTCAATGTATATATTTCCAATGTCTAGCATATGAGAAAATAATTGTATAATATCAGAAAAAATGGGGAAATTATTTTGTGCATACAATGTATAGTAAAAAGATAAAGAAAACAATGTTGGGAAAAAAGCCACAAATCTGTCAAGAAACTGCCTTTGAAGTTTCCAGAAGTAAAGATAAACTTTTCTTATTTAGAGGCTGTGAAAACACCCCAACTTTTGACAAGATAAAATGACATCAATTGGAGGAAAGGGAGAAGCTATGATAAATGTAGTGTACCTTTTCCATATCATATCCGCAACTATCTGCAGATTCCAAATAACACCGCAACAAATTAGTTTTCACACATTAACATCAATCAAACTTAAAATGGAAATCAAACTATCCACAGCCATAAAACAGTTTGCAATAAAAAATTTCAAAACCCAATTTGTTGTGCCTCAGAAGTCAAAACTAAAAATGTCAATCCAATCATCAAGTCTTCTTTCCGTTAGTCAAGCAATTAGCAGGAAGCTCGTTTATGAAGCAAATTTTATTCTTTTTTCCAAAATTTATTATTAAAGAAACTGGCTTTGTTGTTGGACATATATGAAATGTCCATATACCTAACTAGAATTATGAATGTTGGCATAAATATACACTACCCCCATTTGTTCATGTTCCTACTTTTACTCTCATCTTCCTTCTCAACCAACTCACTCTTCTCCTCTGCTCTTCAAGTTTCTTACTTCCGACTCTGCACTTATAACTCCCATAACCATGAGTGTGCACAATCCTTCTAGTTTGCGGCCTGAAGGCATCTAGGCATAACTAATAAATCTGTTTGATGCTAGAGCAGATTCAAATCAGCCTTGACAGTTTCCACAATCATGCCAAAGTGATACATATTGATAGTTCATGCAGACTTATAAATCAAATGACAAGACAAATAGCAAATATTTGAAATGGAACACAAAGAGCACTTTACCAAGAACTTCTCGAATCCTCTCTCTTTCTAGCTTGAATCCATCTCCAAGCATAGTGAATAGAAAATCTTCCATATCCTGGTGGAGACCATCATCCCTTGAAGAATTAGACTCAGCCTTTTCCAGCCAAATTTCCGACATTGGCAACACCTCAGAGTCCAGCTTCAAGGGTTTGGTTGCATTACAAGACCCATTTGCTGATGGTGTTTTCTTCACATATTGTTTCCCAATAATGCTTGAAACACTGCCCCCTGAAACAGGACGATATTTGGGCTTTGAAGCCCTGGAATTCCCATTTGCTTGATATTGATATGGCTTCTTAGAGCTATTATCGAGAGATAATCGTGAAGATTCTTCTTCACCCCTTGGCTTTGCCTCACCATTAGGTGTAGACATAGCCAGAGCTTCAGCAGCATCGTCAGCATTCTTCCCAGCCTTGCAAAAAGCAGAAGCTATTTGATCAAGAGAAAACGCAGCACCAAACGCCTCAAGCAAACCCTTCAACGCCTTCTCATCATCAAAATTTGACGCCCCATTCAAACCAGAGGCCTCCATTCTCACAATTCAATCAATAACAAATTAGATTTTGAATTCAGGGAAAGACACTGACACTGAAACTGAGCAAAAAGCCGATTTCCCAAACAAATTCTAGGTCTGAATTAGGAATGCAATCAAACCCACTTCAACACCAGCCACAAATTCACGCGAACTCACTTCGAGTCGTCGTTTCGGTGATGTGCAATGGGAGGTTAAAGGTTGCGGCTTTTGCCACCCTAAGACGCTGGCTTTTCAAAGAGTACTTGAACAGCAGCAATGAATTGAATCGACTGATTTTGAAAAATCTCAATACGAAAATCAAAGAATGACTTTTTCGAGACACAGATGGTGAGGATTCTGTGAGGAATTAACTCATGAATGAGTTATGAGTGCGAGTGGACGGAGGAATGATTTTGAGTTATATATAAATAAAAAGAAGATAAAAGTAAACTAAAACAAAAACAAAGCAAGAAAAGTAGGCAACATGCTTTTGGCGCCTTCGCTATTGCTTATTGGCACAGTCCAACTCTGATTCGGCTTTCTTCCTTCCAAAGCACGTTCCTTCCGAAGGAAGTTCTTGCAAAAGGACTCTGAATTTTTGGGCCTCCGAGTGATTGAAAATGTATAATGGTGGGTGATGTTGATAGCCGACGGATTAGACCAGTCGATTAGAGCAATGTGGCCGCACTTTATATCATCGGATCGTTGAAGCACTAAAAAGGAATAGGTCCTCAAGAAAGAATGTCCCTCAAATAAACATAATTCCCTTATAAGGTAGTTTTACAGATTACTTGGAAACTTTAATTTGGGACTAATTACGTAATACTAGAGAGCATACATGATGATTCACATTCATCAATGACGAGAGTCAAGCGTATCTAAAATAAATTGGTACGCATATTAATTTTTCGTATCTAAGTTGATACACAATACCAAATCGAGAAATGAAGGAAAACAATATACATTAAGAACTAAATTTTTTTCTTCTTCATGTAATGCTAGTTAAATAAGTTAGTCACATGTTGAATTAATGGTTTTGACACTAACCGATCATTTTATTACTCATGCCAACAAATTGTATCATTTTAGGGTTGATATCAAGTATTAATAATCAACAATAACCCGCTAATTTCATGTCAGGTTCAAATTGTGTTACCGTATCGTATGGTGTTCAAAAAAATTGTTCATATATGATAGGGTTACTCAATTTCTTTCGATAAGAATCTATGCCGTAAAGAAAACAAAATTGAATGGGGGTGTTGTTTAAGGTTCAATCATCACACACACATACACTTAATTCTGCTTGCTTGTATGCAGAAACTTTCCCAGTTTTTTGTTTTGAATTAGTTCAACAAAACCAATCTTCAAAACTTCTTCAACTAATTTTATTATAAATCCCCAATTAAAAATAAACAGACGAGTAGAATAGAGAGGCAAAAACATGCATGACCACTTATGGGTGGGCTAAAGGGTCATTTATATATTGATTAACATCATAGAGCCATAAATTGTTTGATTTGGTTTGGTTTATAGAGATGGAAGATGCAATTACAACGCGTAATTCTCTTGTCACATAAACACCATGATACCCTGGTTTCCATAACCAAATGCAGAAAATTCATTTGCTTGCTTCCTGTTTTGCTCAACCAACTGCCAGTTTTATGCCATTTTCATTGAAACAAACTATGCAGACCTTACTATAAAAGCCCTTTAACATGCAGAACAAGCTTAGGCAACAGAAAATAGCTAGAGATGGCAACACCAAAATGGGCTTCCATAGCCTACTTGATATTGCTTAGCTGGGGAGTTACCTCTGCTCTTAGGGTTATTACTGGCAAGGAAAAACAAATGGTTGATCAACCAGAGAAGTTTGTCTTAGGTGGACAAATTGGAGGAGGGCTTGGTGGACAGATTGGAGGAGGACTTGGTGGTGGACAGATTGGAGGACTTGGTGGAGGTATTATTGGAGGTAGTATTAGTTTCGGTCCAGGTTTTGGTATTGGAGGTAGTATTGAAGGTGGGATTTCCAATCTAGGTGGTGGTAGTAGCGAAGGTGAGGGTAACGGCGGTTGCCAAGGTCATGGTGCTTGTAGTGGCCAAGGTGGTGGTATTGGTGGTGGCCAAGGTGGTGGTATTGGCGGTGGACTAGGTGGTGGTATTGGCAGTGGCCTAGGTGGTGGTATTGGTGGTGGCCAAGGTGGTGGGGTAGGTGGTGGTATTGGCAGTGGCCAAGGAGGTATTGGCGGCGGGGGAGGTGGTTGCATTGGAGGTGGCCAAGGTGGTGGTATTGGCGGTGGTATTGGTGGTGGTGAAAGCGGTGGTGAAGGCAGTGGTGAAGACGGTGGTAATTGCGGCAGCCAAGGTGGTGGTGGTGGCAGTGGCAGTGGTGAAGGCGGTGGTCCAGGCTTTGTCATCCCAGGTTATGGAACTCCAGGCTATGGAATTGGTGGTACTAATGGCGCCCAAATTGGTTCTGGTCTATATTGCACACCAATTCATTGCCCTGCTGCCACCTGCAAAGGAGTTCGTTTGTACTTTCAACATGACGACCAGTCCATGGATGATACCAATGTCCACAATAACCACCTCAAAGTAGACCATGAGCCCATGGAGGGAAGAAACAGCCATGGAGAAAATGGCAACCATGTCAATAAGAAAACACATGAACAATGGAAGATGCCCACAGATGAAACCAGCAGCAATGCTGAAGGTGAAGGGCAACGAGATCGCAGTATGGATGCCATGGCCCCAGAATCAGACTAGGCAGACTAGGATCTACTGTATAAGCTAACATATCTAGTTTAAGCATTATTGTGTACCAATAAAACCCCCCAAACTTATGATGATATAATAAGCATGCATTTCTGATAGGCCACATGTAACTTGTTCTGTTTTTATTACACACTCTAGTTTACGACTCACCAGTTACATATACAATTGATTGTTCTCACTAGCAGGCTGCAGGGCTAATTTCAGGGTCCTTATTCTCCTTCCTTGACCACAGTTGCTTGATCAGACCAATTTCCTTCTCCTTCCTTGACCACAGTTGCTTGATCAGCCCAATTTCCTGCACTGCCAGTGCGCGGGATGCTGGGGAGTCGGGTGAACAGATCCACCTGAAAAGTAACTCCACAAATATAGCCATCATCATCTTCGTGTGTGATTGCCCTTACCTTGTGTAAGGGATGAACAAAGCTCGTCAGCCCACTTCCACTTGTAAATATGCAGCCTGTTAGACCATTTTAAAACACTTCTTAATATTGAACTTGGGTTTAGTTACTGCAAATTGGGTCAGAATTCTATCATCATAAGGCATTGCCGAAGAAAACGAAATTAAAGGGTAATGGAAGAGCACCAATTTGGACTAACCTGGAGGAAAAGGTGCAAAAGATTTTCCACAAGCCTCTCTAATGATGTTGAGATCATCAGAGCAGACTAGGGATCCATCACCTGCCATGCCCCACTGAAGCTCCACACTTCCATCTCGATCCTAACAAGAATAGCAGCTGTATTAGCTCTAGCACTGTGGGAGATGCAATGTTTTTGACCAAACAAGAAAAGTAAAGATCTCCAAGGCAGTGTTGAATGAGACAGACTACATTCAAAAATAAAATTTGTCTTGAACAAAGTCAAAGACAGGTTTAATTATATATATTTCAATTGTAAGTTCATTTCAGAAATGCATAACCCACCCTCGCTGCAAAAAGGGTACCAAATCTAGCATCAAAGAGAATAAATGCGAATTTTCCTTGCAGATCTTTGATGACTTGATCTGGCGGGTAGGGTGCTCGATCTCTTAGAACTTTATAAGCTTCAACCACAACCATGGCTTCTGTTGCTTGTCTTGGAAGGCCGTAGTGCCTTCTAAGGTCACAAGTGTTCTCCAAAATCCCTATAAAAATGCAGAAAACATCGTCTATGACAACTATGGACCTGCCAAATACAGAAATAGACAACTGAGAGCACTGTATAGAAAAACAACAGCTTCACTTTTGCAAGCAGGCTTTGGCGCAAGAAAAGCTCAACTAGTATAATCAAATACCCTGTAATAAGCTTTTGTGAGAACTGAGATGAGAAGAATATTGGCTAAGAATATTAGCAAGAGACGATGAAGCATGGAACTAAAAGACGATGAAGATCAAATATCAATCAATACCTTGGGTGTGATTGAATACTTTCGTCGGCATGGGACAAGGCCATGAAATTCCCATTTGAAAGATAGTACACCGTGCTCTCAGGACATGAAGATTGGAAAGTCTCCAAAATTTCCTCTATGGTCTTTGCCTTCTCCAACACATTCGAAGGAAGCCTCAGCTCCTCAGGTGGTTTTCCAATTGCTTTCTCAAAAACAGCCAACATTTTCCAGCAAAACCTTCAACAACATACAGCTATTTCTCAGAATGGAGCAGGTTGTACATATACAATCTTGGTTTCTATGCTTTTGTCCACATGCTTATCTGGAGAAAATAAGTTTGGCTAGCTTACAAGAGAGTGTTGGGTGGGACTGCATGTGGCAGCTCCAAGGATTACATCAGGGCAAGACGTGGAGTCTGCTGCAAAAGGCAAGCGTTATAGCAAGTCATATATTATTGCCCAAAATGGTTTTGGCTAGTTCTTAAGGTGTCTGTTACAATCTTTCATAGTCAAATTTCAAATTCCGATAAATAGAAAATGATTTTGTCAAGTCAGAGGAGAGAGGAAAAGAAAAAACTAAAGCTTTCTGTTGTAATAATGGAATTAAAGGGGGAAAAAATAGTAGCTTAATGGACAAAATCCTATCAAATAGATTGCTGGGTACAATTTTACAAAATTGTGAGGGTACTTTGACCCAGCATAACACTAAAACTAGTCAGTGCCGAAAAAAGAATTTACATGAAGATCGAAAAGAATGAGTGACTATGTCTGGATGCTGGTTTACCCATGTAGTATGACTGTAAGACAATGTTCGCAGATCAGTTGAGTGTCGTTTTACTTGATATAAGCAACTGTACAACCATAATTCATTGGACTTTCTTGTTCATACTTGGCTACTCGTGGATGGTTTTTCAAAATCTCAAGTGCTCGCTCTTTAACAACCCCTGTGCCCATCCCATGTATGACAAAGAGAACTGATTGAGATTGTCTAGCAGAGATGACCATGTCCAGGAGGTCAGAAGCTTCCTTCACCCTCATGCCACGGAGATCCACGGTGTTCTTTGACGTTTGTATCACTGGACCATAAGCGACCTCCCCGCTTTCGGTTTCCCCAGTACGACTCTGCGAAGCCTACAATATCAATCAAAATGATCAGCCTCTATCTTTGGATTTGATTCCAAACATCTACAAGCCATGGAGACCGGTCAAAACCCCCAAACAGGATGTTTGATGGTACTAAGAATAAATAATTACTCATTACATACCTGCTGCTTCAAACGTGGGGCAGAATTTGTCATTGGATTCTTCTCAATACTAGGAACAGCTCTGATGTCATTCTTCTTCAAGCGAACCTTTATTTTACCGTATTGTACAAGGACTGTCCCATCATCTCCAGGTGTTTCAACAACAGTAGCTAACTTATCTCCCAGTCTCTTCAAATGGACTTGCTCCCCAGGTTGGGGTGTGTATGAAGCGGTAGATGTCTCACTAACCAACAAATCATCATCAGGACAATGAGCCTTAATAACAGATGCAATTGCAGCTTCTGATTTCCTAATCAGCAAATTCAACTGATCAGCACCAGCAGTTTTGAGTTGGTTATCAAACTCGTTCAGCACAGATTCCATTTGAGATTTTGCAGTCTTCACTTCTTTCTGAACCTGTAGGGTTTCCTTTGCCATAAGAGCTCTCTTGCGCTTATCAAGATCTTCTGCCTCATCTTGGATCTTCAATTTAATAAAAATAAAAAAATAAATAAAGACGTAAAGAGCCACATAAAACAAGAGAAAGAGAAAAAAAGCTAGCAGCAGAGAAAAATGCAAATCTGTTCCAGACTAGAGCCACTCAAACAATACCTCACGATAAAGATCCATGATATCTGAATGAAGTGATGCAGCCATTTTTGCCTGAGCTTCTAGTCTGCCTCTTTCCTCTATTAATGACCGATATAGCAAACCTTTTCGCTCCTGTTGCTTTTCGGGCATTAACCTCTCCACCCATTTTTGTGCACGTTCAATTATGCGTTGATTAAAACCAATCAATTTAGCAATACTCAATGCATTTGAATCACCAGTACTTCCCCATAGGATCCGATAAGTAGGTTGTAAGGTTTCTAGACAAAATTCCATGGCTGCATTTTCAAACTGATTATCCTTTTCTTTCAGGCGACTTAAATCCGCATAATGAGTAGTCACGACAGCTAAGTTAACATGGCCTTTGAGATATAGCAAGATGCTGGCAGAAAGAGCAACACCTTCTGAAGGATCGGTTCCACTGCCAATTTCATCAATGAGGACAAGTGATTCTTTTGAAGCCACTTCCAAAATATTACAGATCCGCGATATGTGCCCACTAAACGTTGAGAGATTTTGCTCAAGAGACTTCAATTGAAAAACAATAGTCAGACTAAAATGAAAAACTTAAAGAACCTAGGATTTTCTGCCATAATTAAGGTAAACTACTACCTGGTGATCTCCAATATCGGCTAGAACAAGATCAAACCATGGAAGCTTTGGGTGATTTTTAGCAGGCAGGTACATGCCAGCCTTCGACATGAGAGATGCCAGGCCCAAAGCTTTCATGGAAGCTGTTTTTCCTCCAGTATTAGGTCCTGAGATTACAACCACTCTGGTGCCACATCCAATTTTGATGTCTATTGGCACTGGAAAATCAGATGCACGACCAGATAAACTTCCAGTAATCATTTTTAAACCATTAACGTCATCGGAGGAAAGGTGATTTCTAGAACTGGATGCAAGAACGTCAGATAAATTTCTAAGAGATGGCTCAAGCAGCAATGGATGTTGTAGTCCTTCTATATCTACAGATGTCGCTAAACTGGCGCCACCAGAATCTAAGTCCTGGCAATCCTTGGAACTAAAAATTGGGCATACCCCATTCATCCGTAGAGCATAAGCAGCTCTAGCAAAAGCAAGATCCACTTCTAGAACTTTATCTAACAAATACATTATCGGTGTTTCTGATTTTGCAATTTCCGATGTAAGGAAGCTCAAAATGCCTATTTCCTCAGCCCTCTCAGCATTTGAAAGCCTCACTTCCATGTTATTCAACTCCACAGCCTCTTTGGGTTCCACAAAGTATGTTGCGCCAGAACTACTAACATCCAAAACTATGCAACCTGGAAGCAAATGTTTGTGAGTAGCCCTAACACCCACACACATCCTAGCCCTGCGCTTAGTCACCAAAGGACTGTCAATGCCACCAGCTTTAAAAATCTGGGTTGACACTTCCTTCAACAAAGAATCCAGATTTTCCATGTTACTCTTCATTTCTGACCTAATGATCTCCAGGTCTTCACTAGCTGTGTCAACAATTATTGAAAGCTTGCAATCTATGCACAATCCTATCATTTTCTCCAGCTCCACTAGGTAATCACAATCGTCAAGTATTTCAAGCAGGGGCAAGTACCTGTTCCAGTACAACTTAACAAAAAATAAATCATAAAAATTTGATTTGTCTTAATATTATCTATCACAGTAGAGTACTTTACCAAAAAAACACACTCTTATCAGTGTTCAAAATTTCAAACCACATGTTCATTAAAACGAAAACACAGAACAAACCTAAAGGAAAAAAGTAAATAGATAAAGCAAAGCTCAATAACACCGATACCTGTCTGTACAATCTGCACTCAAAGCCAAGCCCTTCAATTTTTCGAACAATCCCTTCGCGGCGTTCAGCGTCCTACGCACAGCGCAGAGCTCGTTGATGCTAAGCAATTTGCCTGAAACAGCGGAGCTCACGATGTCCGAGACGTTCTCGATGGCCGAGAAATCGGACGGCGGAGAACCGGCCATCGTGATGGCATCCACCGCCGCGGTCGTCTGATCGAGAAGCTTCTGGCTCTCCTCCTTGGACCGGCCGACGGGAATGTGGGCCTCCTGCGCGGCGGAGAAGCCCATGGCGGTGGACGCCAACGCCGAGAGCTGCTTGCAGACCGAGGCCCATTCTAGGATTTCTAGGGTTTCGGATTGGAGGGAATGCGCGAGGCTGAGTTGGTTGGACGGTGACTCGGGCGAGTAGGAAAGCGAGAAGTTATCGGTGGCGGGTTTGAGGGCTCTGGCAAAGAGGTTCGAAGGTTTGGGGACGGAGATGAAGAAGAGGTTGCTGCTGAGTTTCAATGGAGGAGTAAGAGAGTGAACGAGTGGATTCAACGAGTTGAACATGGCGTCGTTGGTTTAGACGCAATGGGTTTTAGCATCTTATCCGTGACGATGCAACTGTGGAGCCAATCTCCCGCCTCGTAACCGAAAAATTTCTGGAGGCAATCTGGGCTTTAGCCCGCCGCCTGCTGGGCTTGGGTCATTTGCTCAATTTAACTTTCTCAACGACACGACATGTCGTTCGCCTTTTGCCTGTCATCAGCACCAATTTGGCTGAAGCCATTTCTGTTTTACTAGACATGACAAAGGCAATATTGTAGTACGCTAAAAAAAATCAATATTTAACAAGCCATTTTCGAGAATATCTGTTTTATTTATTTTTCTAACAGTAACGGATGAAAGGGACCAAAAAACACGAATAATATTTCACCTTTTGAGGACCTTTCCATTTTACACACAATACACGCATGCTAGGACTCGAACCCAATACCTTACCGGAGGAGTAATTACCCCAAACAACTGGACCAGTGGTTCTCTGCATATATTTCACCTTTTGTTTTCACAGCTTGTTACAAATTGAGAAATGGAATATTAACTTGCGTCTAAACTAAACAAAAACAACCACTTAAGCAGAGATGATCAATCAATTCAATCCAACACAACCAGCTTCTGATACTCTTGGCCGGATATGGCAGCTTCCAGGTCCGGTTGAACTTCCCCGTCATTATCCAAGAAGAGCTTGAGCAAATTCTTAGAGAAGCCACTCGACAGAGCCACTCCGGATTGTGTCCCGGTCACCGGCGTCGCCTTGGAGTGCCTCAGATTCCAAAACACAATCCGCGGCACCGCATTCCCATACCCTTGATTCTCAAACTTCTTCTGTATCACAGCGTAATCAGTCTCCCAGCTGCTAGACGACGAAGCCTCATCAAACTCCATGTCGCTGAACACAAACACCCTCTTTATCATGTCCTCCGGCTTCAAATTCCCCTTCACGGGCACTTTCAGAATCAAATCAAACACCTTTTGGAAATCAGTGTTGTAACCAGCCTCCATCCTATTCACAAACTCACACTTGGATTGAGATCATCGCCTTGTATCAAATGCAGCTGAGGCCACTGACTGAAAGTGATCACCTTTCCTTTTCATAGATCTTCACTCAATTCTGACTCCAAAATCCCCTATGCCACGGAAACTTTCATGGGGGTTCCTCCCATGCTTCCCGAGACGTCGGAAATAGCCAGGCAATTCCTCATCTTGCCTTGCTTTAACATGTCGTCCGCCATTCTCTTCCACTGAAGCTCAGCCACTTGCCCCCATCTCCGTGGGTGTCCTCGTCACCACTGTCGTCGGAACTATAGGGATTAATATTGAAGGAGGCTGAGCTCTGGAGGACCAAGAAGACTTGAAGAAGCCATTGAAATTGTGATTTTGGTTTGAGAATTGAGAGAGGGTTTGCAGGGGAAGGTTTTGGAGCGGTGCGTGATATGCCCTGTTTTATATATGAGTTGTTACTTGGGCACCAAGGAATTTGTTAGTTCTAGGGCCATAATTTTTCTTTCTGTAATTCTTTCTTTTTATTATTATCAGTTGCTTATATTTATTCATAATATATATATCCTTTGATTTACCCAAAAAAAAAAAAAAAAGGGAATTAGTTGGAAATTGTTATATTACAGATTTAGGAAGCACCAGGCTCATCAAATGCCTAGAGATGACAGAGCCATACATGAATAATATCACAGAAGTACATATACAAGGAGAAATGGCTTGTAAATTCACGAGCGTAATTATTTTGCCAGAATCGGAACGCCGCATGCTGCCGGAGCATGCTTTCCCTCTTTGAAGACAAGGTTTCCTCTTACAAAAGTAGCTGAAACTTTTCCAGATAACTTTGTTCCCATGTAGGCTGAAATCCCCTGTACACAGAAAGGTAACACAGTCCAAACCTTGTGGTGTCATAACACAGAACAGAAAACAGGTTTAATATAGAATAGAATGCCATACAGGGTCTTACGAATGTTATCAAGAAACAAGCAAAGTTACACTCAAAACATGTGAACAGAGGATACATAAGGAAGACATACAGAATGCTTGAGGTAAACAGGGTCATCATCAAGGTCAAACTCCACATCTGGATCCCACACTACCATATCTGCATGGTTCCCAATTGCAATTGCCCCCTGCAAATTTAGAATTCAATTCATCAGCACAATGAGATTCATGTCTGCATGAAAATCATTAAAACAGATAAGAATTGGATGATGATATCACCTTCAATTCTTGTCCGGCAAGCGTGGCGGGCCTTTCACTCCACCATAAAGCTAACTGTTCTAAAGTCACTCCATATTTCTGGCCATATGACCATGTCACAGGAAGAACAAACTGCAAATGCCCCCGAGAATGCCAGTTAGTTTCTGAAGCCAATCACAGACCATAACATTTGCAAGGAAAAATATGCCAACCTGCAAAGATGATATGCCACCCCAAGCCCTTAAGAAGTCTCCATCATCAAGAAGCTTAAGTTCCGGCAGAGTTGGTGAATGATCAGAGCTTAGCATGTCAACATGTCCTGCCTGAAACAAAACATTGAAACCAAATAGAACCAATTTGATGGTGAATAGCTATCCTATCATATACACAGGAAAACATAGAATGATTATATACCAACAAAGCCTCCCACAGTTTTTCCTTGTTGGCTGCATCACGGATGGGTGGAGAACACTTAAAACGAGTATCTCCATCCCGAATCTCTTCTGCTGAGAATGCTAAGTAGTGGGGGCATGTCTCCACAGTTACACTGTCACCACCACTTTTTGCATCCTGCAATAATGTAGACACCCAGTTGCATTGTTTGTTCATGAACAATAATAATTTGCTTTCAGTCGAAAGTAGCACTCTGGTAAAATTGTGGGTGCAGATAGAGCTGAATCAGTAGAAAGTTACAAGTGAATGGAGTCATAAGACCCACCACAACCACATACATACTTATAATAGACTACCTTAATAAGATCTAATGAAGAGCTTGAGTCAGACAAGTGAACAATATGAAGATGAGCTCCTTCCGCTGGGGCACCAATCCTTGTGTCCTTTGTCAAGGTCAAGAGATCCCTAATAGCTGCCTCTTCCCTGGTTTGGAAACAGAGGAAAAATTACATTCAGGGATATTTCCTTACAGCAAGTATAGGGAAAATTTTTGCAATGTAGATTCAGCATTCAACAGTCAAAAACATTGGCGCGAAAAATACCATGAAGCTGGCCTTGTCTTGAGATACGTCGAATAAGAACGAGCATTGTTACTACCACCTTCAACTCCCAAGTCGCTTTCAAGATCTAGTTGTTTCTCTGCATGTACAAGTAAAGGCCGCCTATATTTTGCCAGTACAGACAGTCCCTCCTAAGGAACAAATAATTGAAAAAATATGCAGATGTTTGAAAAGACATCAGAATTGTGCTAAAAACATTGCATCTCAAGAAGCCAATTGATCATGCAAGTCTTCCGCCATCACGAATGAATAATTAATTGTGCTGATTAAATTAGTACAGGTAGAGTTGGATAAGCAGCAATGCAATTAAGTCATTGATTCTATGCTTTTAATTTATTTTGCAAGCTAAATCAGATAGTGTGAAGACTGAATCTCATGAAACAAACCTTAATATGACTGGAATTTGTCATAGGAAAGTCATTGATCCCTGATGGACACATGAAAGACTACAAAAACAGACACAGAAAAACTCATCAGATGAGGATCGTATAACATCTTAATATTCCTGCAAAAGTTGAGGAACAGTACTGTTTCAGAAAGCAAGAAAATAGAAAACTGGTCCACATTCGATCAACATGAACCAATAACCACAAGCTCTAAAATATGTCTGTACACCTCAAGACACAAGAGATCTGAATTAGTTGGGAAGAACTTTAATTGTGCCACAAGAAATGTAATGAAACAGATATCACTATCCTATTATGAACTACAAAATTCCTAGCTTACCTAATACATAGACTAGCATGTGTTCACTATTCTATTAAAGTGTTTACCTTCAAACCAAGAACACCAGCATTTAACAAATCCTCAAGAGCAGATGTGTTGAATGCGTTTTCAGGAACAAGACCTCCCCAGAAACCTGTTACAATGTGCACGTAAAAACCAGTAGTTCTCAAATGTTTTAGTATTATGCTATCCCCAAACATGTATATAGTTCTAAGAGCATACCAACATCGACGTAAATTCTGCTCTCCGCGGCCTTAATCTTGAGCTGCAAAGTCTCTCTGGAGACAGTGGATGGATCACTATTTAGAGGCATGTCAACCAATGTAGTTATCCCACCTGCAACAGAGCAAATATTAATCTATAAGCGATTTAAAAGCTACAAAAAAACATAAGAATGAAGCAGAGGTATAGGCATACCAGCAGCAGCAGCCTGGGTCCCTGATGGAAATCCTTCCCATTCAGCTCTTCCAGGATCATCAAGATGTGCATGCCTGAAATTAATAGAAACCAAAGCATTTAAATTCCAATGCAAACCCTTGTGACTATACAGAAAAAAGACCACAGTGAGAAAATTAATTGTGTATCTTACACATCAACCAAGCCAGGCATGACCACAGCCTCTCCATAATCAATTACATTCTCCAACTTGGTTTTCCCATTCTTTTCCTCTTCTTTAACAATGGAGACAATCTTCCCCTCCTTTACCTCAACTGTTCATTTACACATTTCATAAATGAAACTAAATCAACCATGTGGTTCCAAAACCATAATATAGAGCTGTAATGTGGTTTCTAAAATCTACAACGGAAAATCATCCAATTCAAGACTATTGTTTAGACATGCCTGCTCCAGAAATGACCCCGTGAGGCGTCACGATGCGCTTGCTGGTTATCCAGTAATGTTGGTAAGGAAGCAGGCTGCAGTTTTTCTGATATTGCTGTAAAATAAAAAGTAAAATAAACTCCATTATGACACTCAAATTGCAATGCAGAGCCGAAACTGAGGAAGTGAAATACTCAGTAGAATTCATGAACAGACCAACAAAACTACAACTTCTTTCTTGATGGGTTCTTCACCATGCATATACAAAATACATTGGTATATACGCAGAAATACGTTCATACAAAGTGGAAATATTTTTTTGGTACAACTTTCAGTATCATTCAAAATCAGAATATGCTTTTAGCAAAAGTTCATGGATTATAGAATTCAAAGACTAAAGTAATCCCATTAAAATTTAGTGTAATTCATTTCGTCGTGGATAAAGCAATCCCATTAAAATTTCTTAATGGAATATCAAATTGGTTATAATGTAGTGTAGGACCGCATAACTTCTCTCTCATCCATGATTTCACATATTATGAACTCATCATCCATTGATCAGTTGGTTAATATCTCAAATCCACTTGCCCTGTTGTCCACTAACAGAGTGGTACTATTAAAAAAGAAGGTAAACCATACAAAGAAACAGAAATTAGGCAGGCAAATGAACACCCTTGAGAATCAAAACAGTACATTGCAATGATTTTCTTCACAAAAAGCTGTTTGGTTGACGAGAAAATGGGCCAAAAAGACAAATTCAAATCCGAATTCAGAATAATTTTTCAATATTAAAGAAAAAACCAAATTACTTGAGATTTTCATGTCATCAGAATCAATAACACAACAACCATACAGAGCTCAAATATCATTTTAGTTTCTTTGCACTCCATTTTCGAGAAAGCGTCTATGAACAAGTATAAAAAGGAGGACTAACCCAACAAAATAAACACAAGAAAATTGAGAGAATAAATTCAATTAAGCTTCATAAACATAAAAAAAAAACAGACCTTTGAGGGATTTTGGAAATAGAAAAAGAGTAGAAAAGAAGCGAGAAGTGTTAGCAGTGGCAATAGCCTCCATCGTATCGCCTCCATTTCTTCCGCTGCTGACTTGCTAACAACTAACAGAGACTGACACGCAGGCGCTCTCTTCCTCTCTCTCCAGGTTTTGGTCGAGCCATCCACGGGGCAACTTATCCTGGTGACGTGCGGGAAACGGGGTCCACGTATGGACCAGTGGGATTTGGACACGTGGGGAGTTGGAAGATGACAAACGGCACTTGCGCTGTCCGTGTGCCCGTGAAGTTATCGATTCCCGTAACTTATGAATCTTGGGAAGATTCTTGATTCCTTTTCGCGAGTGGCCAGGGCGACCGACTAGTCGTACTCGTATCTGGCGTGAAAAATGTATATAATATATAGGCTTAATTTATAGTCCCGATCTCTTAATACTATATTATATTACGCACGTACCTATATATTTTTCAATAATATATCTGTATTTTGTACAGATTTTAAAGACCCGATAAAAACACATTTTTAAAAAGCAAATGTATAATACTCATATTATACATGTACATATGTATTTTTAATGTTTAATACACATATTTTCAATAAAACACATAAAATTTACGTATTATACATATAATTCTCACATAATATTGAATATAAATGATATATATTAAAAAATATAAATAAATTATATTAAGATATAATATAGGTGGGTTTTTTTGACACGTGGGCACCTAATTGCTGCGGCTATACTCGGTTTTTTTCAAAAAAATAGTAAAGCCGCGCGGCTATACTATGGTTTTGATGTTTAAAAATAGTAAAGCCGCGCGGCTATTTTATTTTATTTTATTTTTAAAAAGTTTTAATGTTTATTTTAAAAAATCGTATAGCCGATTGGCTATACTGTTTTTGACACGTGGCTCCTAATGGCTAGTGGTTTTTTTAAAATATATAAATAGTATAGCCGCGCGGTTATACTCGATTTTTTAAAATTATTTAAAAAGATAGTATAGCCCCGCGGCTTTACTGGGCATTTTTTTTGTTTTAATTTTTTTTAATAGATTTATTTATTTATTTGTTTGTTTTATATATAATCACTAATGCAAACATCCACTATGTTCAAACGGAAATAACACTATTTTACTATCTTCGACCAATAATACAATGATACGTGGAAAAGTTATCCCGATTGTCATTGTTCTATTGGCCGGAATAACAAAAAATATTATCCCTTGGCATGAAAGTCAGCTCTCTTCTAGCGGTGCCGTCCCCACACGTTGCTCTCATGAGCCGGTCTGCACCCCACCGGTCTAGAGAATCAAATTACCAATTTACCAATTTACCCTCGTGAGGGAGCTTAGAAGCATCCCTTTCCCCATTTCCACCGCTCCTCCATTCACACGCAGAGACAGAGTCTGAGAGTGGCGAGAGAAGATGATACCGCATCAATGGGGGTCTCCGTGCGGTAACCAATGCACCAACAAGTACGCAGCCCTTATGCAGATTCCATGTAACGCATTTTTATCTCCTCCTCCTCACTCGCTATGCCTCTTTTTTTTTTCTTATTTCCTTCATGTTCCCTTCAATCGTTGTTGTTTTCCTCAATTAATTAGATTTTTGGTGCCCTTTTACTGTAAATTATTATTATTTATTTTTGTTGCCCTTGTTTTGGCGCTAAAAAAATGAGACTGATTATCGTATTGGGCAACCCTTAATTGACTAAACCGAACGTTTCATGGTCTAGTTCTGAATTGTACATTTTGTATGATAAATTTTGGCCAATTTAGCCCCCTGTTATGACTGCATGTTTCCCTGCACAGTTGGGTTTGAATAATATGCTTTAGGTATGCCCAAGCACAAGAATTTGCGTGTGTTTTCTTTTGAAAATATTGGTTTATTACAGGGTTCACTATAACTTGTGTGTTTCCTTGTAGGGCGAGTATTTTGCAAAAAGGGCTGTGACACTGATGGAGAGACTTGGGAAGAATGTGAGTGTTACTTTGTTGTTCTACTCAGTTTCATATGGTTTTGTGCTGTTTACATTATTTGTTTTCAGTTTAGCACCTTCGCAGACACCTTATATGAAATGACACTTCTAAGAACCTATCTTAATGCTGTGGGAAGTTACCTATCAACGTATACTTTTTGGCTCGTCTATTAGCTTGGCTCTTATCAATCTGCATCTGAATCTTAATATGGAAGTAGACTATTGGTTTAGTGGGTTGGTACACTACAACATAGGAGTAGTACAAAATGTTGTTGAGATATGCTTCAAGTGATACAGCGAGTAGTTGTGCAGGCTTGGAGGAGTGCAATGAGATATGCTACAAGGATCCTGTTTTAAAGGACCGGCAATGGAGTGCTTGCATCGACCGTTCTCCTGGAGTTGACAGGTACTCAGAGGTATTTTGCCATCTACAGCTTCTCTTAGCATGCTAATGAAAAAAATTCTGGATGATAATATGAACATATGGTCATGTGTATTAAATTTATATGGCCTCTTATATATCTCAAGTCCAAAAGTTGCAGGCGGGAATTGTCAGTGTTGTTCACTATAATAGCCTCCTCAGGATTCACTAAAATCATTTGTTCTTAGTAGAACAGACTAGGAGTTGTAAATTTGTTTGTAAATGTTAAACTTAATGTGTTTTTAACTGACATTTTCTATAATTGACTAACCAAAAAAACAAGAACCATGCAGTTCCAGTATGATAATTATAATTAAGGTGAAAACAAGGAAAGCTTAAACTATCACTTTTGTCCAATGACAACCATAAGAATTGGTAATTTGGCACTGTATCTGATAGCTAAATGCTTCTTGATTTAAAATCTTGAATGGAGTGAATAGGTATGTTAATGCTTCCATCCTGCATTGAACAGTCAATTGGTACCCTTGTGCATCGTCCTCATTCAAAAGCATGGTTATGATTCAATGTACATTTTTTCAGACTGAGTAATTGCTGATCCAATTCTGTGTGCAGGAGTGCTTTCATGCTTGTGTATCTGGCTGTGGTTACAAGGTTAGTCTGGTCTCAATCCGTTGAAGTTCTGGTTACAATTTGTTGCATTCTTATCTAGGATTGATATTTAGAAAGTCATAAAGTACACATTCAATTTACTTGATGCTGCAGTTTGATATTCGTCCGGACATAGCTGATAAAGTTCGTCCAAACAGGCGACCTAAGCCTCCTCCCCCTGTTCAAGAGCCAGCCTCACCGCCTGCTGAATCCAGAGCAGCCGGAGCAACGACTGAAGACATACTTAGCACTTCGGCATAGTGAGAGACAAACCTAACTATACTATAAAATGCTTACCAACGATTTAGTTAGTTAATAGGTTGGAGGATTAATTTTTCTTTTTGCCATTTTATATTTGCTTTCACATTAACTAACATCTGGGCATCCAGATTTTTTGACAGACAAGAAACACCGTGGAAATGTGAACTGTAAACTGGATCCCCTTTCTGTTTTATTGGTGACAATTGAATTGATATTCGATATTCGCGAGTTCAATGTTTGAGAAGATACTTCAGAATTTGTTCACTATATGAATTCGTCTTGATCAAAGCTTTAGAAGTGGAGAACCGTATTGCCATGGATGTCATTAAATTTCCTATGCACCATTGAATGGCCTTGACACCAAATTTCACTAGCGGAGAAGCTCTGCCATGGACATGATTTAGAAGATTGACATTTATTGTCAGTTTCATTATCTGCCTATTGTGAAACCTTGATGAATAATCTACTATTCTAGCAGTATTCTTTTATATCGATAATGTCTAAACAATAAGGGGAGGGGGTTTTTCATAAACACTACCAAAGTGTCATGAGATTTGAATATGAGAACACTAGTCTAGACCGGTTGGCATTCTCACAGTATTTCTAGATAATTCGCATTCTCACAGTATTTCTAGATAATTCGATTTTAATTTTGCTAATTATGTTTTTGTTTTTCTGAATTTGTTCACTGTGTTTGATTTATCATTTTAAACTATTCTAAATTCATCAAATTTACAAGAGGGGAGACTCGAAACTCATGTCTGCCACTGTGTTTTGTAACTTTGTTAGATAAAATTCATATTTTCAATTTCGAAAGAAAGAAAGAAAAAATACAGTATATCAAAAATCCATTTTACAAATAATAATAATAATAAACACGCAGAATAAAAGCAGCGACCGGCCAGTGAGTAAACCCAGAATAAATTAAGCTAAGTTTACCATAAACCAAAGAAGACGGTCTCCGACACTCTTCAATCATCGGAGAAAATCAAATAGCAGCACTCAAATCAGAATACGGCGTCGCTTTGCGATCAGTCACACTTACAGTAAACATAGAAGAGTGCAATAAACTCAAATCTCACACCCTAGAATTAAATTTCAGGCCCCTTTTATTCACTTTATTGTTCTGCAATTTTCTATCAGAAGGGGCTTGAAGCTCAGCAGAAGAACCCTAGAATCAGAGCGGAAAAGAACTCGAATTTCTCAAAATGCCTCAGGTGAGGATCATAGCGAAGAATTTCATGGACATGGTGGCTGCCTTGCCCGCCATGAAGCTCGACAAGCTCTACGAGAACGCATTCATCTGCGAAGCCATTCTCAGGTCCCCTTCTTTATTTTTACTGCTTTTGTTACTCAATCTCAGTTTGCTTTCGCAATGTCGCCTGTAGCTTTATTATTTGAACGAGCCTGTAATCTTAAATGAGTTAGTGATCACGATATAGGTGCAATTTTCAGGTCTCTGCCACCGCTAGCCAAGAAATATGTCTTACAAATGCTATGCATCGAAGTTCCAGTGACTGCCAAGTCAATGGAGGAGTGGGTGCTGCCGGATGGGGTCTCCAAACATAGAGTTGCTATTGATCGGCTAATTCAGTTGAGAATTTTCACTGAAACTGTTGACAGGTGATTCAAGCTTTCTTTTGGAACTAGTGTCTTGTATCAGTGCATACTTTTATGTTTCTTTGGAGCAACATAATGTATTTATTTTTCATTTTTTTGACTTTATGGCAGGAAGAGAGAAACAACTTACACATTAAATCCTATATTTCAGACCAATCTCAAGAAGCTTTTGCTATATGGGTAACTGTTGGCTCTTTTACTTGCTACTCGTACAAAATTTGCAGGGTCTCTTCATTATTTCACTTGTGCTACTATTCCTTATTTTTTAAATTCTGACAGAAAACAATGTCAGAAATTATGTTCTCAGATTATAACGATAGATTTTTGGATACTGCAGTGTAGTTTTGCCAAGA
Organism: Prunus avium; assembly: GCF_965620075.1. Lineage (NCBI taxonomy): Eukaryota > Viridiplantae > Streptophyta > Magnoliopsida > Rosales > Rosaceae > Prunus > Prunus avium. Next base: position 35,448,159 of record NC_142287.1, read on the forward strand.
GAACCGATGCCTTCGAACGTTACAGTGAGGCTCCCAAGCTCAGAGGATCTTGAGGCTTTTGCCCTAGAACAATGGGAGGTACAGAATTTATCCATATTTAAGTCAGGATTCTGTTTTCAGATTTTTTGGCCTGCCTCTTGTATACCATGGCGATCTGTATGATGTGTAGCTGTAAATTATACATTCACAACTTCTTATTGTGCAGTTCTGTAATTTGGGTTACCCTTCTTAATGACTTCTTATACCAGTGTTTCTTGCTGCAACTTATCAACTCATCTCAAATTGAAAGGCCATCAAACATCAGTTCATCTATGATGAAAATTTTCCAGCGGGGTCTTTTGAGTCAAAGGTCCTTATTATTGTATTATTATTTCCGGCAATACAAGCCTGTATTTCTTTTTCATAGTACTGTTTCGTACATCTGATTATGAGGTTTTGCATCTTCTGTTTGTACAGAGATAAAGAAGCTCCAAGATTAACCGAAAGTGGTTTCCAGTTCTTGGTATGCAGTAAATCTCTTCAACTGCTAGCATGCAGCATGTATGATGTTTCTTAGTTGTTACTAGATATTATTTCTGAAATGTGAATAACTGCAGCTGATGGATACAAACGCACAACTATGGTACATCATCAGAGAATACATCTCTAACTCGGAGGTAGGGAATCATCAGATTTTTAATTGCTGGTGAACGTGATGTCTTTTTGCTTGTTATAACTCTTATAAATATACTCTGAACTTTTAATAAAGACTCCAAACATGTTATCCAGCACTAGAAACGGCAAGATTCAGAACTGATTTCTGATCAAATTTCACATTTTTGTTCCAAAACAGTTTGAAGGTTTTTTCAGAGCTTAATCATTCATATAATAGAGCATTCAAGTTAGAAGTTGAAAAGTACATAATGACTATGTTGTTTGTGATTTTGAGAGTTGCCTGCTTCACTTGTGTATTGAGATGAAGCTAGTCCAACTTAAGTATTTTCTTCACAATGGCTGCTGTTCATTAGTTTCATCTTTTATCTGGTCTCTTATTATTATTATTATTTTGGTGCAGGAGCGTGGGGTAGATTCTGCAGATTTGATTTCATTCCTGCTGGAGCTTAGTTTTCATGTTACAGGCGAGGTATAAACTTTTGCACTAAATGTTTCCATAGGTTTTTTCTATAGAATAATTTTTATTATTTATTTTGTCAGTAACTGTTCCTTCCATGTAGGAAATTTCTCTCACTTTTCGTTGTACTTTTCTTTTTGTGTTAGGCATATAACATAAATACATTGACTGAGGTTCAGAAGAATACGATCAAGGATCTTGCAGATTTAGGATTGGTCAAACTTCAGCAGGTTATACTTTTGTGCTTTAATCTTGGTATATGATGTTCTAATAATCTCCCAGCTGATAGTTTAACTATTTCTTCACCTAAGTTTTAAATTGTTGTCTTTTTGGTGCTTATTCAGGGTCGGAAAGACAGTTGGTTTATACCTACGAGATTAGCTACTAATCTTTCAGTGAGCTTGACAGACTCATCATCAAGGAAACAGGTGTGCAATTTGTACTCATTTTAGCTCAGTCTCTAATTGATTTTTCTTTGTTCATGTTCTGCAACTGATTCCTTATCATCAATCATTTGCCTGAATGTGCTTTTCACCATGAAGAAACAACATTGTCAACTAGTTGCACTTTTTATTTTCCTACTTGTCCAAGCACATATGAGAAACCAATCTGCTCTCAAACTTGAGCTCAACTTTAGAAGGGTGATGGTGTTGGGAGATATATAGTTATAGATATTCTTAAGCATACACAAATAAAAGAAAGAAACGTAAATAAATTCATCCTAGGTGACTGACTGTTTGGATGCTAGCCGACATTTAAATCTTAAAACTATCCTTAGTTGAATTCCTCTGTTTGCTAGAAATACCTGTATTCGCTTCTAAACTTTTTCAAATTATTATATAATGTAGTCCTTAATTCTCAACATGACTAGGAATATCATGCTTTTTGCACTTGCTCAGCTTGTACGTTTTACATATTTTTATCCTCCAAAGAAAAGCTATGTGCATTTTCATGGCTATATATGGTTACAATTTTTTCCCTCAATTTTTGTTTAGGGATTTGTGGTTGTGGAAACAAACTTCAGGCTGTATGCCTACTCAACATCTAAATTACATTGTGAAATTTTACGTCTTTTCTCAAGGTATGCTGACCGACCCCTTGATCAATCTTTTAATATCTGGTTTCTTTTACTCACAAGACATGTGAAAGAAGCATGCCATGCTAGTAATATTTTATTATCTGTTTAATCATGTCCTAGACATTGCTGAACGTATGAAGAGATGCATATTTTTCTTTTCCAATGTATTCAAGAAAGATGTTAGGAGAAGAAAACCAAGAATGAAAGCAATCAAGAAACTTTATGTACCCAAAAAATAATTATAGGCAACTATAAAATCACTTCCCTGGTTGTATTTTTTTCGCAAAGAGCAAAGACTTGGCAAATGCATTTTTGGATCTCCTGCCCCTGAATTTTCTCCTTCTAGGAGTCAAGCTGGGGGGAGAGGTAGCATTTGGCTACAATGGATAGTCTTTTTTTTGTTGTTGTTGTTGTTGTTGTGTTTAATTGGTAAAATGTACTTCTTATTCTACTTGCTGATCTCTTGGGTAAGTTTTTATAATTACTATTGCTATATTTTTCTTTTTCTACTATGTGCAGGGTAGAATATCAACTTCCAAATCTTATAGTTGGAGCAATAACAAAAGAAAGTTTGTATAGTGCTTTTGAAAATGGCATCACTGCAGATCAGGCAATATTGTCTTTTAGTTATTATACTTTTATTTATTTTCAGTATGAATTATAGCACTTTTATCTATGTTTTGTCTTGTCATGGAAAAAAGGGGTGGTGTATTAGTTGAGAGACCCAGGTAAAAATAAATAAAAAGAAAGAAAGAAAAAGAGTACAGAGATAGAGCCTTTCGCTTCACATTAAGAATAAAGATGTTCTTCTATAGTATTTTCTTGGCTTTTTCTTCATTCTAGCTTCGGGTCTTCCTTGTCTAGAAGATTTTTCAACTTCCAATATGCTCAGATTAATGAGTGTACATTCCATGTGTGCCTGAAAAAGGGAAAAATGAAACTTTGTCCAATTCATGTCAAAAGATGTGGCTTTAAATTGCTAAGCACCTTTCTCTGTCTGTACACACACACCCTCTCAAGTCCACGCATGTAAATTACATGGTGTACTATCTCACAGCAGAAATGGGTTGTTAATACTTTCTGGAATGTTGGAAGTCTAAATTTTGTAAAACTTTTTTTTTGGCAGATAATTTCTTTTCTTCAGCAGAATGCACATCCACGTGTTGCAGAGAGAGTACCATCTGTACCTGAGAATGTCACAGATCAGGTCAGATCCTTCTCTATCTTCTTGTTTAAATTCAGCCAGATATTGTGAGAGCTCAATTTGCTTGATTCTGATTGGAAACTTCCCAGCATCAAGCTCTGCTATGCTCTTTTATCAATATAACGAAGCTCTCTGAATATCATAGTTATTAACTATGTTGCAAGGGATTACCAGTTATCTTAGTATTCTGACATTTTGGATTACACTCGTATCTGACAGATTAGGCTGTGGGAAACAGATCTGAATAGGGTTGAGATGACTCCAGCGTATCATTATGATGGATTTCCATCCAGGGTGACAATCCAGCTTATCACAATGATGTGTACATTTGGTTTGTAATCTTAAGATTTGTAAGATTTTCCTTTTTATATCTGCCAGGATCTCTTTGAGGGTGCTTCTGACTTTGCACGAGGCTATAATGCTCTGCTATGGGAGGATCCAGATGATTCAAAGAAGATGTCTTTAGTGGTCAAGGCAGAAAACCACGTCCACATGCGAGAATATCTTAGCCGTCAAAGGCAGTAGCCCTGATACCAATTTTGCACAACTCAAGTAGGAACTCTTAAATCTTGCTGCAGCAGAAAATGCTCAGTCTAGATCGTGGAGGCTGTTATTTATGAGTTTTCTTCTCTTATAGCTGGAATTGCTTGCGAAGTCATACCTTTGACAGTATTAATAATTTGGGAAGATGAGGTGGAGAAGTTGCGATCAGATGATTGGCATGTTGCAGCAAAATTTCCAGGATCGATGAGTTAAGCTTGTGAAAGAAAAGGGCAGCTTAATGGAAGAGGCTCCGCCAATGAGTTAAGCTTATGTTGCATCCAAATTGATCTACACATCTTGGCAGAATTTATCTATACGCTAGGAGATGTAAAATGTACTGCTGAAACTGACGAGAAATTTTTAAAAATTGAAAGAGAAAAGAGGGGTTATTGCCCTGCTTGTATTCATTCATAGACGGTAGCTAATGACATTCAAATTTGCTTTGCAATTAATTACTCAGGAAGTTAATTGATTCTCTTATAAAATTTTGGTTGCTATTTTTTTAAAGTCATGTTTTATATACAGGGAAGTCTTTAACGTCGTGTTGTCAGACCCATACATCAGTTTTATGTCTCCTTTCCATTGTCATTGTCGCCAAAAAGAAAGAAAATAACAAAATTGAAATTGCAATGGACAGAACGGTTTCTTAGTAGAAGTTTTACAATTCTATTGAAACTGCACATTTCTCCTCTTTTTAGCCTTTTGTGCTGTGAAAGGTCAGCCCCATGTGGTGGTGAGCTTAGGATGTCGTATATTTAAAGAGTATAGCTGTGCAGCTATACTTTTTCCATATTTCCGACATGTTGTAAATATAAAGCGTATAGCCGTGCGGCTATACTTTTTAAATATATATATATATATATATATATATACACACACACACAACATGTCGTATATAAACAGTAAAGCCGCTCCCGTGCGCCTATACTCTAAAATAAATTTAAACAAAAAAATCCCAGTAAAGCAGCGTCGCTATACTTTATTTTGAAAAAACTTTTTTAAAACCGAGTATAGCCGCACAGCTGTACGATTTATATATAAAAAAGAACCCGCCTAGCTACCAGTGCCACATGTAAAAACAGTATAGCCGAACGGCTATACTATTTTTTAAAAATAAAGATTAAAAAACCGAGTATAGCCTTGCGGTAATACTTTTTTTTTAAAACAATTAAAAGAACCGAGTATAGCCGCCCGGCTATACTACTTATAAAAAAACACAAAAAACCTCTGGAGATTAGGCGTGTCAAAAAAAGTATAGCCGGGCGGCTACACTATTTTAAAAAAGGGAGTTTCACTAAAACACCCAAAATGGGGGCTGAAATTATAAAAAAAACCCAACACCCAAAACACTTTATAAACACACCCAAAACCCATCATTACACACACTCAAAACCCATTTATAAACACACCCAAAAAATATACAATTGTTTATTTTGGGGTTGATTTTGGGTGTGTTTCTATGTTTAAATAGTGCGTGGGTTTTTTTTATAAATACATGTCTAGGATTGGGTTTATTTATAATAATCTATTTAAAAAAAGCCGGTTCACAATCGGGCGGCTAAACTATTTTCTTAAAATAAACACACACAAAATCGGGTATAGCCGGCTATACTGTTTTAAAAAAATTAAAAAAAAAACTTTTTGTGTTGGTTTTTTATTTGATTTTCTTTTATTGTTATTTTAAAGATATAATTTTTATTATTATTATTTCTTGGGTTTTAATACAAAAATACCATTTTGCCCCTATATTTAACAGAAAATTTAACAAAATTGACGACAGAACCATTTGTCTTAACGAAAATGAAGTTGAAGGACCATGCGTATCATTTTTGGAATTGAGGTATTCAAATGCAAATCGGGTATAAGTTCAGGGACTAATAAAACGACTAACCCTATAAAGTTAATACCTTGGTCCTTATTTAGAAAAGAGATTTTCTATTTAAACCCCGCACTTCTCTTTGTTCACCCCAATACTTAAATTAAAGTTTTATTATTATGTAAAAAGACAAAAAAGGTCATCCAACTTAATAATTAACCATAGTACATCTATACAAACACCCCACACACCCCCACACACCTCACCACTATTCATATTAAATTTTAGAAAAATACAAACTCCTCTACATTTTATTGTCAAATTACTCTTCTCTTTTAAATACGTAAAACATTGACGAGTCTACCTCTTTAAATATGCGTGGGAGTTGATGGAAATGCTTGTTGATTGTCAACTCAACAATACCCAAGTGTTGGAATTCTAGTTACACTTCTTGGAGAGAGGTAAAGCTGTTCTCTTTCTCTAGAAAGTTAAATTTCAGGTTTGGGATTCCATTTATTTGTGTAATTTTTTTTTTATAATGGGAATAAAGAAAATTGTGGGGTTTAAATAGAAAATCTCTTTTATTTCTTATTTTTTCAATTTGGGGTGTATTTAAGGGTAGTTTGGAAAGATAGTGGGGTTTTCTTAGAATTTGTGAAAATTTAAATTAAAAGATAAGGTGAACTTAGAACATGGGGTGAACTAAGAGAAGTGTGGGGTTTAAATAAAAAATCTCTTTAGAAAATAAAATTAATAAATACATTGGTGCTAGATGATTTGAATTTTATTAAAACCTGGAATGACATAGAAATTACATCAAATTAAATTCAAAGGCGAATAAATTGGAAAGAAAAAAAAACTTTTTAACAAAATAAATTCAAAGGAAAAAGAAAAGAAATGTTGCTGCCCAGGATCGAACTGGAGACCTTTAGTGTGTAAGACTAACGTGATAACCACTACACCACAGCAACCCGTTGATAGTAAGCTCGCAAAACAGAGCTTTAAATTAATGCTCTTTTTTGTATCGTTGCCCTTTTTGTTCCTGCCACCACATGATGGAACAGGCCAACATATCACACGACAAAATCCACACACCGGAAAAAAATCATATGAAAAGACGCATTAGTCAGTTTCTTAGAAATTTCCTGCTTGGCGCCAAATTTCTTGAACAGAATTTAGTTGTACTTGTATCCCTCTCTTAAAGATTAAGAAAATTTTAAGAATTAAAAACATCATCCAACTTAAATGTGACCAGGCAGTTGTACCAGTCATTTGCATGGGGGGCGCTTGGTTAATTTCATTATTTCTGGATTTTTGTTACATGATTGAAGTTTTTTTTAGCTTGAATAGGATTTGAGGTCCAATTTTAATATATTAGCTTGGTGGGTTTTCTTGCTTTTTGTCCAAGTGCCCTGACAAAGAAGACTACAATGGCAACAATTGCAAGAATATGCCTGCAGTCATTACTTAAATTAGTGAATTCAGTTTTGGGAATGGTTGGAATTGCAATGGTTTTGTATGGTCTTTGGATGGTTAGAGTTTGGCTGAGGGACATGGACAGTTCATCCGTTGATCAATATAATGCTGCTGCTGCTGCTGCTCCATGGTAAGCAAAACCAAAACCAAATTCCATTGCTGACATATTTTCGCTGCAGAAACAGATTCTCTGTGTTTTACAGATATCAAAATCATCACTATTTGTGTTTTTTTTTTTTGGTGTGTTGTGTGTAATGCAGGTTTATATGCACTTTTCTTGGCGCTGGTGTTTTCTTGTGTGCCATTACATGCATAGGTTATCTTGCTGCAAAATTTGCACATGGTTGTTGCCTCTCTTGTGTATCCTTCATCGTGTGTGTGTGTGTGTGTGTGTGTGTCTGTTTTTGAACATATGTTGACCTTGAACCAACTAGTATATGTTGATCATCTTTTTGGTTCTTCTCTTGGAGACTGCGATGGCTGCAGATATACTCCTAAATTCAGACTGGGAGAAGGTAAACCATCTTGGCAAACAAGCTTACAATATTCCTCCAAAATCAAGTATTTCTTACTTTCCATATAACATTGTTCTTCATTTTTCAGGATTTACCCTATGACCCTACAGGAAAGTTCCATGATTTCAAAGATTTCGTGAAGTCAAATTTCGACATGTTTAAGTGGATAGGCTTGTTGATCGTCTTAGCACAGGTGCTTTTGTGTTTGATGTTTTTGTTCAAGCCACATTTATTTTCAAATAACAATATAACCAGTGTGTTGAAACTGAAACACATTATTTCCTGAACTGCATTTAAACCCAGGTAGTTAAAATTAAAATTTTATGATTTATTTTCCTCAAAATCTCAAGGATAGTTTAGACCTCTGTGATGTGATAAAGTCCATAATCTGCAGGGGTTTTCAATCTTATTGGCATTGGCTCTAAAGTCTGTAGAGCCAAACCAAGGATCGAGCTATGATAGCGATGAAGAGTGTCCCCCAGCACGACTCCCACTCATAAACCCTAATGTTGAACCGCTGGAATATATCGTTGCAGCCAAGAATAATAATTGGAATGTAAGAATTCATGCCTTACTTGCATATCCCACTCACTACTTGAGTTTTATGAGACATTTTCTTTTTTATGAATTTAACTTTTGATGCCTCATTTTTCTGTTTATCTTTCCCAGTCAAACAAGTGAAGAGATCAAAGATACTTGAGCTTTGTGAAAGAAGTTTATGGAATATGCAGTTACTGGTTGACATAGTACTTATGATACTACTAATTGTCAACAGAAGCTTGTGAGAGATGGGTTTCAAGTCTGGATATGTTAAACCATGTTGTCCTCTGTCTTTGGTTCTGCATTATGGATCTTCATGTTGTCTGCTTAGCTACCTCAGTTCACTTCTTTTGGTTAAATAAAATATCTTTTCCATCTTTAGAATGAAGAGAATAAAGACAAAAGCAAGGGAAAAATATGAACTAACTTTATCTATTTATAATGTAGTTCATAACTTAAACAAATGTTCTTTCCCAATTGCTAATAAATGAGTAAATAACTTCCTGTTGCTCAGTCTAAAGTCTATACTACAATACAATGTAAGATCTCACTCCTCAAATGTTACAAACAATGTAATCCAAGGAAAAATGTTACAAACAAAAGCAAATAAGAAAGGAAAAACCAGTAACCCATAAAGAACCCGGAAAGAATACAAAACGGAAGAAATTTTGGAGAAGAGAGCGTCTATTCAGATTTTGATGGCTTTCTCTTCATTCGACTGAATGGCCCAACTGTTCGATCCATTATGTACATGTAGATGACTTGGCTCCAAGATTTATACGACTCCAAACCCTCATAGTATTCTGGTGCAATGCCCTTCACCTTATGGAGCTTGCTCCCAGGAATTCTGGGGAAATCATGGTGCTCATTGTGGTACCCCACGCTCCAAGTCAGGAGATTAAGAGGGCCATAGTAAGAATATGTCTCTTGATCAGGGTTGAAGACATAATGCTCTGAAATGAAGTGACCAGCCATTGGGTGCATCCCACCCCCAACAAATGTAGAGAGGATCAAATAAGCAAAAGATTTCCACCCACAAAAATAGACCATGGAAACATCAAGGGCTATCTGAATGAAAAGGTTGAGGAACTCCCAATAACCAGGGGGCTTTGGTTTGAGAAACACAGGCCGAAGAGCATAGAAGAAGAGCTGAAGGAGAACCCATATGGCTTTTTTTACCACATTTGTCACCAAATGGGCTTCAACCTTGCTCGGGATGTCCATATCAATTCCGTCTACTCCTTGAAAACGGTGGTGCTCAAGGTGATATTTTTGGAAGGTGACAGACATGGGAACACCGATTGGGAGGTTAGCAAAAATACCAAGCCAACGGTTGTAGACTGGAGTTGAGAAGGCGAGATTGTGACTGAGCTCATGGATGGCCAAGAAGAGGTTGTGGTTGAGGAAAGAGCCAAAGCAGTAGGCTATTGCCAGCATCTTCAGCCAGCCTGCATTGTGGAGGGCTGTAGCAGTCCAGAGCTGAAGCAAGACAACCACTGTAATCTGCGGCACCATGATTTCATTCAAAGATCATTAATAAAAAAAATATAAGACAGCTGATGGAGAAGTGTAAGTTTCATTTTATCTCAAACCAGAACACTAACTAATACTCATATGTTTCCAGACTGACAAAAGTCTGTTAGTTTACAAGTTGATTTAGGTTCTGGAAACCGAATCAGAAAAAACCACACCGAAACCAGTACATTAGCAGCATAACTCACCACTAATTAAAACCCAATTTTCATGGACATAAACAGAACTCTGCAAATTAGTAGGTTGAACTATGTTCTAAAAATCGAGTCAGCATGTCTCCGATATACGGTTATTTGTGCATTTTGAGAGTCCATTCACACCGAAAAGTATGAGGAAGCATAATTCATAGCATTACAAAACCCCAACAGCATGCCCATTTATTCATAACATCTTAGAACAGCATAGTCGCTGTAAAAGAGGACAGTTAGGAAGAAAGCTCAATTCTTTGGCTACACTAGTTTATTTCTATATCCTTGAAAGAGACACTTGAAAATCAAGTAAGAAACAATGTCACCTCATTCCGCACAAGCAATGCTGCACGCGATGTAGAATTTGTAAAATCACTAACTGTTGGAAAATGGATCCGGGACTCATACTCAATTTTCAATACAAAGATTAAAAAAAAAGAAAAAGAAAGAATTAACTAGAAAGAGGCGTGCATTGAAATTGCATAATAGAATTCCGAAAGCAGAAAACTTCCAATACCCAAATGCAGAAAAGGAGCAAAAATCATCCCAATCATACTTTTGGACTCACCTACATTGTCTCAGATCTAAAACCAACGGAAAACAACCGAACAGAGGCAATACACGAAAAACCCAACAAAATGCCAATCACACACACAAAAACAAACTCAGATATGCATGAAAAGAACTTGTTTGTGGAAGTACCTTGAGGAAAGCCCAGGGATCAGGACCAAAGAGCTCCTTTACCTGAGGGTACTGAGAGAGGATCTGACGGCGCCTAGAAGCGTGAGGCTCATCTGTATAAGACCAAAAAAAGTCAGTAGCCATCACTCCCTCCTCTTCTGCCTCTCTCTGTCCCCCTCTTCCCATCTCTCCTTCTCTAAAAAAGACCCTTTCTTTCTTTCTTTCCCTCTTCTTTTCCTGCGTTTCTCTCTCTCCCTCTGATATAAATACGTTTGTTCTTCTTCCTTTCCTCCTGGTTATCTTATAAAATCTGATGGGTTGGTTTGTTTGTTATTGAATTAAATTATGGGTTAAGTTGGGTTGGGTTAATAACTTAAAAGAATAGTATAGAATACTTGGATTGTGTTTAAAATTGGCAAAAGGAGGAGGCGGTGACTAAAATTAGAGAGGGGAGGCAAAAGAGCGTTTCTGTGATGTGTGGTCTGTGGCCGATTTAACAGCTGGGAATTGTAATTGACAAACTTCTTGTTGGACTTTCTTTGCCAATTGGGTCCTTTCCACCGGTTTCCAATCTTTATACGTTTTTCGTATCTATGAATGACAAAGAGAGAAAATTATTCTAAAAATTAAATCTTTTTCCACATAACCTCATACATGGTCAGCCACTCAGACTTTGCCACATCGGCAACGAGCCAGCCTTTCGACACTCCACCTTCAATATCGCTTGTATAAATTTTTAAATAATAAAAAACATAGAGTTGAAGCCCATTGAGAAAAGGACTAAACCAGATGAGGCCGAGGAGCAGAGCCCACTCTTCTACAGAACCCCAACAAGTCCCAACTTCATAGGTTTGGTTTTGTATCCCAACTAGGTTATCAATTGGAACTTGGAAAGTAGAACGAAAAGGGTACAATACTAGCATTATCATCACATTGTGTTCACCCATCTCCAATGAGCCAGGGATTGCTCTATAATCCTACTTACATCATTACTTTTATATCTGGTTATCAGCTTGCTTGAAAACAATTATGCCGTCTAAACCATTCAAATTGAAAATTCTCAGCAACAAGGAGGGGATTTGTATATTAAAAAGACTAAGCCAACTTCAAAGCTGTACAAGCATTTACAAATGTACTACATACAATTTTATACACTCCTCAACTTCACCCGCCAGCACAAAATAACTCAGGCGAGGTCTTCTGAACAGGAGTGGGAAGATACCGACTTTAAACCCACCGAATGAATTTTCGGTCCTTATGTAATCAAAGGAAAAGAAACTAATTCATTAAATCGCCACTGGAGATTGTGGTTTTGGACTATGATTCAATCACCTTAGGTGGGAGTCATAAGGGTCAAAGGGGTTATCCGGTGTAACTAAAGGCAACTTATCTATATACATGAAAAGCCTCCTAAGGTTCTCCCTCATCACTGTTTCCATGTCCACTATGTCCCTGCTGTCAGTGTATACCCAGAGATCACCCGAGTTCACTCTCTTAAGATGGTCACGGCAGAAAGGGCATGACTGAGATCTTGTTCGCCTGCAATATGTCAACCGAGCATTACTTTCAGACATTCATATATACACAGACATGAACCAGAAAATTCCATTTGTGAGGACGAAAGTATAAGAGAGAGATTTTGCTTACACACTATATACGTTTGAGATAATGGATTGTCTATATTTAAATCAAATACAATTGCATTTATGATTTATCTATCCAACAGCGCATACTGCTATGCACATAAGAGAATTTCACAATTTTGTGTAGATATCGTGTAAAGGATATAATATAAAATAACATTTGAATGAAATATATAATAACAAACACCTATATGGATAATCAAGACATCAATTAAGAGTAAAAGCTAGCACCAACGGAAAAACACCATGGTAATTCAGAGCATATCGTTCACTACGCCATACCACAATAAAAGGACAATTGTATGTGCCGCAAAAGCTGAATCTCTGATTTCCACTGAATCTTAATGACAAAAAAGGAGAGAGAGGATTGAGGAAAAAACCTGCAAACTAACTATTAAACCTAGGGGTCGCTTGTCTAAATAAAATTCACTATTATCACTCTTGCATGCAATCTCCAACTACCATAACTTAATACCAACTTGCTCATGATGCCATTGCCCAAAGTGCATTTCAAAAGAACTCCCCAGACAAATATAACATGGTGAAGAAAACGTATTGATAACAAGATTTAGTATGACAACAAAAATTTGACAATAATGAATTGCACCAATGATCATAAATGCAACAGAACAAAGAAATAATTTCATTAGACCCTCTAATGTACCCATGGTTTTCATATAATTGCAGGGCTTAAACTTTTATCAACTATTTGATAGAAAATGCAACATAATTTTTTAGTACGACTGAAACAATGAATCTTTCGAGGCAAGTACCAGCAATATCACAAAGTAGCAGGCTAACTTTAATGTTTAAAAAGATCTAGAACTAATCACACAGAGAGAGAGAGCGAGAGAGAGAGAGAGAGAGAGAGAGAGAGAGAGAGAGAGAGAGAGAGAGAGTACCAATCACGGTAACATTTCAGGCACATAGCATGGTTACAGTTAGGCAATACAATTTTACTATTTGTCTCCATGCATATACCGCATTCCTCCTCTCTTTCAATGTCTATATCAGAACACTGTCGATTTTCCTCATCATCTCTTTTTCGATACCTTTCCATGCATACTGCCTTCTGCTTTTTATCTTCACTGTCAGTGACACCTCTCTGAAGTTGCAACAACGAGGGATAAATAACAGCTGACCACAAAATGAGGCATCAGTAAGAAAAGAAACACACAAGGGCTCAACAAAAACCAAATAGCCAAACTGCTGAGATCAGAAATTTACCATAGAACTCTCTGATGCTTGCTTTCCTTTCCTTGGTAGACATGATGGTTGTTGAGCCATCCACATAAACCTGTAGCATAAGCCAAAATGCGATGGTCACCCACATCCATGATTGGAATCTAACTCAAAGAAATAGAAGCCATCGGAAGCTACAAGCTTCAACCTTGTAAATTAAAATTCTTAACAGCCCAAGGGCTCCTGCGAGGTTGCAGTCAGTCCATTGCACCAGAAAAAGGAAGAGGTGAGCAGCTGGACTGTATGACATTCTCATCTGAAGACAAGCACCATCATACTCCCTTGGATAATCGGAGGCCCTGCAGCTCACACATCTAAATAAGGATTTGAATATAAACGGAAGACTAATTATCAGATTAAGCCACCAAAATCATGACATATATCAGCAAATCATACAATGTACCAACCCAACAACTCCCTCTCTCCCTCTCTGCCTATCTCTCAATTAAATGTCTATGAAGCATAATTGCAACAGTCTGTTAAAATTATGATCAAGCATTTTTTTTCACAAATCATCTACTATGAAGTATCCAAAAGAATGAGAAAAACTGCATAGGACCAAACTGTGGTATTGTAATATGAAGTATCCAAAAGAATGAGACTATCACAACAAGGCCACAAGCAGGTTTATTTGTAAAAAATAAAAGTAAAAATAAATAAATAAACAGCACAAGCAGGTGGAACCCAGTGGCCACGTGAACTTATTACTCACTGACAATTTTGGTTTGCCTTCTTCCTCCTGACAATCCATCCAGATAAGGATAATGCACAAATAAATATCCACTTAAACTAACGCTTTAATGTTAAAAAAAACAATCGCATTCCCAGAATCATATCGTCAGTGAAAAATAAATGAACCCATAGAAACCGCGAGGCCAAGATATTTTCTTTTTGTTTTCATGAAAGAGACCCAGAAACAAGAAACCAATAGATGAGCGAAAAAGAAAGAAAGAAAAAAAAGGCAAAAATGAAAACTTTGTGATCCTGCCACTACTTGAAGGAAAACGGAAACAAAACTTTGTGATTCTTCCTTAATTTGCAGAATAATAAAAACAACCAAAACAGAGCTAGGATTTATCTTTAGGCTGTTCATTAAATTTTTAAAAGGAAAAAAAAACTAAATTGACAACCCGAGATATAAATAAATCAAAACAACCAAACTTAAAGGGAAAAAAAATCTTACATTTTGAACATGAACTAAATTCAAGCACAAAAATTAACAAAAAAAGTGATTACAAAAAAAGAAGTAATTTTTTCACCCAAAAAAAAAACAAGCACAGAATCAAAACCAGAAGAAAATCGTCAACAAATGGAGCAGATGATCACTTACAGTGTATTTGCATGCTGAATATCAGCTTCGAGCACTTTCAGAGAGTCCTTGAATGACTTTCGCATGGAAGCTATATACATCTCCACAGAAAAATAAAATAAAAAACAACAAAAAAAGTCAAAATAATTACAAAGCACGGAGATAGAAATATTCAATCAGCCTCCAAGAACCCTAATTTTCTCACCCACTCCCAAAAACCCACACTTTCTCTCCACTTTCTCTTTCCCTTTTCTCTCTCAGTCCCTTCAGCCTTCGTGTTTCTTCTATGCTGTTCTTGAAAGCGAAGACGAGACCGCGAGGCGACACGTGGCCACCCAACTTCTAAAAACATAAAATATAATTTAAATAATAAATTAAGATTATTAATTTTTCTTTTCTTAAGTAGGGAGCGTCGAAATAGAGATGCACGAACGCGGGCCCGTGATGGCCTTATCCACTCTCTTTGGCTTTTGTCTGCCACTTTTCCCTCTCTATTCGTAAGCTTTCCCTCCACGCACCGATGATCGTTACACCCGCCCTTACTCAACTTTTGCCCTCCAACTTCCAACTTATTTTCCTCAGATATTTACAAAATAATCATACGATCCATAATAAAATTACACTACAATAACAATATTAGTCACAATTAAGTATCCAACTCATCACAAATATATATCGTCGTCATTGCGAGTTGAATCTTCCAAATAAGTAAAAGGTTAATTGGTTTTCTTAATCAACCCTTCACATTCAAAATTTTTTTTTTTATAAATACTTTTTTCTTTTTGGGTTGGATTTCCAAATTAGATATAAGTTTTGAAGATAACCCATAATCTAATCTGTCAACTCACTTGTCTTTATGTTCATAAAAATCCGGACTTTAAACTTGGTCAGATCAGACCAGAACAGATCATCTATAATCTCTAATTAGTTCCTTAATTCTCAGTTAATGATGTATTATTTGTGATGAAAAATACTTACCATATATGCATGTGTCTTCTACATCATGTTCAAAATTTGTAGTTTGAGAAGATTGAGATTAATTACTGAAATCTGATAATTAATTAGATACCAAACTTCAAAGGCTGAAAAGTCATTGAGATCAACGGCTTAGATTTCATAAAGAATCAATTGATTGCTCAATCCAAAAAAAAAAACCCAAGAGAAACATATGGCCTTTATACAGAAAGCCCATTTAAACAGACAGTATTTTTATGGACCCGTCAAATAACTGGTTTTTCTCAAAATTTATGGTATTGGGTAGGCCGCTCATCAAGGATTATAATTATGCCAAAAATGAACATGGATCAAAATCATTAGAGATAATAATTACCATTGTCATTGCTGCTAATTGAAGTTTCAATGTAGATTCTAGTTTTTGGTTGTTGGGATATCAATGTCTAATAATAAACTATCCCCTTTCACTTATGCTTATTGAAAATAACCAAACTATCATTGCTTTGGGAGATCACTTATGATCAAAACTCATTACCATTTTTAACAAACAGTTTAATCACCTCCACTCATGTTCAATACATGATGGATGATTTTGGTGAACGATCACATACACCGTTATTAGATTTCAAATATTACGTGTTCCAAAGTAAATAATAACATTTTTAGCGTGTGAATAACGGTTCTGTTGATAATGAACCAAACTAATGATATATTGCATAGCATGAACAAATTTTTTGAATTTTAACTTCTTCATAAATGAAAGCATCAAAGCAATGGATGTAAACAAAATGGCGTGTCAACGAGATCTAATCCGATGGAAAAGAGCTTTGACTTGTAAACTAGAAGTCTCAAGTTCGAATTCCGATATCATCTTAATTGTATGTGTGTGATAACCCGTATAGTTTAGACTATTGCTTATACGAAAAAAAAATTAAAACAAAAGGGAGTCAAATTATACACATGATTCTGTTGCCCTAACAGCCAACACGCAACAGCTATATTTGTTAAAAGTCTCATAATTAGAGAAGAAAATTATTGATCACCAAAAAAAGAAAAAAAAAGTTATTGACCCTACAGAGATAAGCAAGGGGAATCCTTTTATTCTACAATTTTTTTATAAAAGAATAACCAAAAAAAAAGTGTTAATATAACTTTTAGTTGTTTCAGTTGGTCCTTCAATTTTATTTTTTGAGGATTTCAAAGTTGGTCCCCAAACTTTACGAAATAAAGAATGTGCCCGACCGAAACCTTGTGACGAAAATTACCCACCACTATCTGTATATTCACGAAACCATCCATGGGCTTGAAGTTCATCGACTTACTGTGCACTCAGCTGAGGCTGTGCTAGTTGTTGCCATGCGAGATACAGCAAAGGCGTTCGTACAGTCCCTTCCCCTCCGAGAAATTCCTAATGAAAACCCTAATTTCCCAGTACTGGGTTCACTATTCGAAGCCTCAATTCTCACCGTCAGCTTTTCTCTTCCATTTTCCGAAAAGTAAGAACTTTCTTCACATTTCCCACAGAAAATGGTCTTGCTATCCCAGAACCACTAGATTATCTTCTGTCGGAGTTCACTTTGCCTCTGAATCAGCCAGTTATGGCGGGTGGGACGATTTGAGACTCGCCGGCGACTCGGGCCGCTCTGGTGAGTCTGATAAGTTTCGTGATTTTCTGGTTTCTATAGGAATCGATGATAAAAAGCATGTCTTCGTCTTTCTATTAGGCCTTGCATGCGCTTTTGCCATTTCCAGGGTTAGGATTTCTTCAGTTGTCGTGTTTCCTGCTTCAATTTTAGTTTTTGCTATAGGGTTTTCATTTGGCTTCGTTCGTGGTGGAAGTGTTGGTGAAGTGAGCTTAAGTGCAAATAAGAGAAGGGCAAAAGAAGAAAACTTGATTGCTTATCCTGAGAAATTGAGGAACTTGGTGGAAATTTTCGATGGGTTTGATGATAAAGTTAATAACTTAAAGTATGATATACAAAAAGCTATTGATTCCAGAGAAATTACAGTTACTGATTTGGAAAGTTATGTAAAGGCCATGGAAATAATTAGTTTACTGGTGTCGAATGCTAGGAATGCTGTTGAGAATTTGGGTAAGTTCAATATTGATTTAGTTGAGAACAAAAAGCTGAGTAAAAGAAAGAAAGAGCCCGTACAAATTGGATATGAGTTGTTCCAGTACATAGGAGGTTTGTTCAAAGAAAAGTTGGCTGATTCCAAGCCTAATAGAGTGAAAAATAATTTTAAGCGAGAGGCTGTGGAGAAATTGATGGATGATCAGTCTCGAGAGAATGGTTCGATGCCTTCTGTTAATGAAATGGTTCTCGGTTCTGTTCATGAGAATAAAGGAATTGTAAATTCGAGTCATTCTCAAGATTTCTTAAATAAGTCTGGTTTTGATGAGGCTGGAAATGGAAGAATCAAAGTTGCTTTAGAAAATAATAAGATGAGTTCAGAGGAGTTGGGTGGGGGTCCAAACAGATCTACAGCTAGAAGAGAGTTTAATTATCAGAATAATGGATTGCAATTCATGAGCAATGGTCACATCTCTTCGAAGATGGATCATAACAATCATACTGAAACGTGGGAATCCCATGACATTCTACTTGATTCTGTAGATTTAAGTGTCAGAATGGAGCATATGGACAGTAAAGCTTCCTTTGTACAAGAACAAATACTTAAGCAATCTGGTGTGGACTACAGGTCTTCTCATATCAGGGAAAAAAGTGAGGATGGGACTTATGAGTCTCATCTTAGAGAAGAGCAAGTAAATCACAACGACGATTCTCATTTGGCTGATCACCTGTCTGGACATGAGAGTGAACTCCCTTCTCTTTCATCTTCAGTGGTTTCAGATGATATAGTGTTTGATAGGTATATTAGAGAAGCTAATGATCTTCTAAAACAAGCCAAGGAATTAATAAGAGTTAAACACAATGAAGAGCGTGCAGAGAACATATTATACAGGGCAGCCAAATTACTATCCAAAGCCATATCTATGAAGCCCATGAGTTTGCTAGCTGTGGGCCAGTTAGGCAACACTTGCCTTCTTCATGGAGAATTAAAATTGAGGATTAGTCGTGAGTTGAGAACACAGCTTGCAAAAAGTGACCCCTTATCTGCTGAGAAATGGATTAGAATGCATGATAAAATCAGCAGTAAAGATGAAATTGCATCTGTCCTGATTAACGTGTGTGAAGAGTGCGAGGAACTTCTCGTGGAAGCAGGCAAAAGGTATAGAATGGCATTATCAATTGATGCAAATGATGTGAGAGCCCTATATAATTGGGGTCTTGCTCTCACCTTCCGTGCACAGTTGATTGCAGATATTGGACCTGTAAGAGACTTGACTTAAATTTTTTCATTTTTAAATTTTTTTCCTACCAATGGATTGTTTAAACTGCTTTTGTAGTTTTAGTACTCAGTCGTGTGAGCTATATTATGATCAGTTGAATTAGGCTTTAAACCGTATCCTTTGTGGATTTCAGGAAGCGGCTTTGGATGCTGACGAACTGTTCTTGGCTGCAATTGATAAATTTGATGCCATGATGTCCAAGGGAAATGTTTATGCACCAGATGGTATGTTTCTGGTCCCCCCTCTCATTCTCTCTCCCTTTTTTTTTTCTTTGGAGAGAACATAGTGTATAAGTTATTTGATTCTGTTTGATTTAAAAAACTTTTAAACTGCAGCTCTGTTTAGATGGGGTGTGGCACTACAGCAAAGATCACGCCTACGACCTAGCAACGGGAAAGAGAAGGTGAAGTTGCTGCAGCAGGCAAAGAGGCTGTATGAAGATGCACTTCATATGGATTCCAACAATGTCCAAGTAAGAGAAGCCTTATCATTATGCACATCGGAGCTTAGCAGCAGGCACCGTTACTTTTAACTAAAGCGTACTGCTAAATTTTGCCCCTCCTGTCAGGCTTCCTGTTCGCGAAATACAGTAAACAAACAACGAGTCTTTGATATATTTGTATAAATACAAAATAATAAATAAAAGTGATGACAAGAGAAGAATATAGAAGACAGTTTATTTTCTGGCGCAGAATCGACTCATAGTACTCTCTATTGCTCTCCCCATATGAAAGCTTTTGCGGTTTTTAGCAGGTTCATTCACCACCAACATTGAATTTTGTCGCATTAGTTTATGTTTAACTGAGCATAAAGTAACGTGAACAAAAAATAACCTAAAATCATAAAGATGTATAACAGAGGTTTCATTTCCATTTTCCACAAAGTACAAAAATGTCCCAAAAGAAAACTTGTACTCGTTTACTGGGGACACTGCAAGTTTTTTCCCTTCCCGGGAAAAAATCTTCAGCTGGCGTTATGCCATCGACCTCAAACATTCCCGGAAAACTTTGAACATGCTTGCAAAGGTAACAATGCCAGACAAGGTTCCGTCCTCTTCAACAACCCACACGTAACTCACGCGGTGAGAAAGTGCCTGAACCATCACTGCCACCAAGGAGCTCCTTGGATAGCATACAATTGCCTCCGACCTCCTCACTAACCTTGCTGAATACCCTCCTCCTGACCTTCTTCCCCACCCAAACTCTTCATCAGATGAAGTCGAACAGAAGGAAGAAGCTGATGACAATGTTGAGTCTTCTTCCATGAACTCCAAGAACGCCCCATATTTCTTCTCCTCCAATCTATCTTTCACCAACTGCACTAGCTCATCCGGAGGGCCACCGCAGTCAATATATGACATCAAGTCACCGGCTGAGAGTGTGGCAACCGCAGCCGCCACCGACTCGTGGCAGGTGTTGATGGTGTAAGGCGAGATCTCCCCGATCACCTTGCCGTCCTCATCAAGAATGGCAACCGAGGTTTGCTGAACAAGGGACTCAGAAATAAGGGGCAATGCAGATGAGGATGGGTCATCATAATGTACGGCGAGGATGTTTTCGGTGTCGATAGCTTGGAGGGAGTTGATGGGGCTGTTGGAGATGGGGCTGAAGCGTCCTATGGAGTTGAGGAGGTAGCGGAGGATGTCTTCTTGGGTGAGCCAGCAGTATTCACGGTTGTTGTGGAGGGTGTTGAAGGAGTGACTGTGGAGAAGCATTTTTCTTGTTGCTGTGATCCTGCGACTTTGAATTGGTATCACAATGTTGTGTGCACCTTCTAGAATCAAATCTATGGCCTCCACCAAGCTGAGATTTATAAAGACAAATCAGTCAGATTATTATCATAAAGAACATATATATATTTTTTTAAACAACAATTCATATATATAAACTTCTTGGAAAAATAGTTCGCCGGTTTTCCATCGTCACGAAATCTGATGGACATTTGGGGCGGCTCAAATTGCACCATGAAAACGAAAGTAACCAAAGTGAAAAATCCGGCAAACAACTATAGGAACTACCCTTTTTGTCAAAATTAAATTAAATTAAATTTATAACATGATCAAATCCTTAAAAATGGGGCAATCAACATTTAAGAAAAAAGAAACAAACCTGGCGTTTGGTTCCAAATGCCTAACAAGGGCAGACCCTTTGGGAATCAAAACCTCAAGCGGAGCCTCGAGCGCTTTGGCAGGACACGACAGGTTCTCTTCTTTGCCCAAGAAGCATATGACATCGACCATGCAAACCTTTCCTACGCACAGACAATCCTCAGATTCAGATTTGTCGCTTTTCTCGGAGTGTTCGCAGCTCCACACGCTTAGGCTGCTTTCGCCGAGCAGCCTGAGGGCCGACAAAGCCTCACCGACCGTGGCGGAGATTGAAAGGGACTTGACCGGAGGCTTTCCGAGGCAGAGATCGGATACTTCATGCGAAAACAGACTCAGCCCCATGCACTATCTGTATATAACAAACTCCAACCGAAACAAACCAAACCAAACCAACCAAACGGAGCTCTCAGGCTGAGCGAATGAAAAAACTTGGGTTTCAAGGTTCAGAGAATGAAAGAAGAAATAAATGGAGAATTGAAATTTGAGTTTTGGTCGATGAAGGACAAGGAGGGGGTTTGGTAGTATTTAAATACGCTGTTTTGGACCCGGACCAGGGAGAATTACGTACTGATATTTGTTACGGATTTGTTGTTATTGTGGGATACGCATACGCCACTGAATATGAGCTTTATTACTTTCTTACACCGAGACTTTAAACGTAAAAAAGGAAAATCTAGAACGAAATATTGTCTACAACAAAATGGCCATTTTCAGCCAACAAAACGTAAAAATATATCTAAAAATAGCTTCCCACACTCTTTTATATACTCGTAGAAGAATATCTGAAATATTAAATGTTATTTCTTACACTTTTTTCGTACACAAGATTAAAATTGTTATAATGCGACATGTAACGCTGTATTATTAGTCCACTCATATTATAATACATATTAATTAATATTATATATGTTGTTGACTCATATTACAACATGTATATTTAATATTAACATTATACACGTTGACTCGTATTATAAGTTATAACACATATACTTAATGTCATTAACATCACATTATTCTTTATAACTGGCATCTAACGGAGGGCAAGAAACGACATACATTTATCATATTTGGTTGTTCACTTATAAACATAGTCATCAGCGACATCAAGTGATCTTCCATTCATTTCATTCCCTTTTTTTTTTTATTCTCGTCAAATTTTAATGACTTGGCATACAAATTTAGCAGTTGGCATATACTTTCGAATGACTTGGTGTCGATGTACGTATGGACTACGGAGTGTGATAGTTCCACTCCACAAGTTTATTTATGGCTACAAGTTGTTCAACATTCCATTTTATGACAAGTTCTTCACCTAAATATCTTTGTCATCATGGCCATATGGGGTCATTTGCTCTTATTTTAAAAGTTTTCAATTTCCCAAGTAATGTAAGTCAATATGAGTATGCTGCTCTTTCCTTCAAATTTGTCGTCTTTTCAACACCATATTATTCATCTACTATATGCCATGATTCACCTGAGAATTCGAGGCGGCATTCATTCATTGGAGAATGCTTAGCACCAAAACATGTCATTTACAATGGACAAAGAAGAAGTTAATTTATTTATTTCATCCATCCCTTTCACTAAAATATCCACCTTTTACCACATAATTACCCATGCCCTTTATTTTAATCCAAATTTATAGGTAGCCTCCCTTGGCCACAACATTATTGCTGCCACAAATTAGCTGGTGGCTGAAAATGAAATCATAAATGAAATGGGCTCCTTGAATGTACTAGTGGGGCCCACTTGTCCCAGATCTCTCACGCCTACGGTCCAATACCGAATCTTGCCTTTTGTGGTGGACACAACTTGCACCGATCTGTGGGCCATCCTCGGACTTCAATTTGGAGCCCGTACAAGTGACTGACGACAGTCCACGAGTTCACTGCCACACTACCTAACCTGATATCGTGGTGCGTCAGCGCTCACGTTATAATATGTTTTTTTATGATAGATACGTGAGTTAGGCCAATTAATCAAGATAATGAGTCTATTTGTTTGCATTTAAATTCACATTCCTCCTATAGGGCCACGTAAATTAAATTAATTTAGAATAGTTTATATTATAGTATAAAATAAAAAAAAATAAAAAAAAAGAAGAAGAAGAAAGAAACCAAGGTGGTTGGTGTGAGTGGTTCGATACTCTCATTCCTTAAGAGAGGTCAGGGGTTCGATCCCTGCTCTTGTACGGAGTCACCACTTTGGCCAGCACTTTACCCTTACAGGGCGACCCGATGTGAGCGGGGATTAGTCTGGGTTGTGGTTAAGGCTTAAAGGTGCCACCCATAATTTGGGCCCATCCAGGATCACCTCGTGGTTCAGACAAAAAAAAAAAAAATTATAGGATGAGGTGGTGTATAGAGAATATTAAAGATGTTCATTTGAAAAAAAATATATTTATATTATTAAAATATGAAATCATTAAAAGGGTAAAGATACTTGTTGAGATTTATAGTTGAAATTTACCCCCAAAAAAGGAAAAAATCTTTATGACAAGTTTTAGTGAATAGACTGACCGAGTAACAATTTGGGCCCCTCTTTAGATTACTCGAACAAACCCGGCCCAATAACCACAATCGGGTATTGTGCTGATTTTTGGTGTTTCGTTTGGGCCTTGGATCCATCTTATATTCCAAAAATAAAAAACTAGTCGGGTCCATTACTGTAGCAGAGCCTCACTCACACACACACATACCCCAGATCCTCTCCAGAGCCTGCAATTCGTGAGCTTCTGTTTTCAGCGATTTTCCAAAAAATTAGGGTTCGGATTTGAAAGTCGGAGCTACAATGTCAGATTACGAAGGCACCAAGGTGCTTTTCTAAATTTCATCCAATTAATTTGTTGATCTAATTTCTTACGCTATTCTTGCTTGTGTAATTTATTAATGTTGTGTATGTTCGAGGTTCCGTTTTGGGTATAATTTTACTTTTTAATTTTCAGAATATGTTTCTGTTTCTGTTCCTAAAATCATTCAGGGAGTAGAATTGGGAAGAATTTCGAATTGATTACTTAATTTGAAAATGAATACGTAGAGGAAACGAACCATGAGTGTTTTGAGATAGCGGTTCGCTGTTCTATATGATTGTTTGTCAATTATCAGATCACTGAGTGATATTTTTTATTGCCTCAGCATAATTCTCGTCGATCAGAACGCGAGAGCTCATGGACTAGAGAGCGAGACCGAGACCGCGGTCAAGATAGAGAAAAAGATGATGACCGGTTTACCAGGGATTACAAGGATAGAAGTGGAAGATTTGACAGAGGGAGGAACAAGTTTAATGGCTATCGCCGCAATCGAACTCAAGATTTCGACAGGTTAAACTTATGCATCTTCTTTATTTTATAAATTACAACTACATACCATGGTTTGAGTCGTCTGACCTGCTTTTTAATGAAATTCAGTTATCCAAGTTGTTCCCATATGCTGTTTGGAAACAAAATTTTTTATTTTTTATTTTCATATTCTGTGTGTTCTGTCTTGTAGGCATCGTGATTATGATCAAGATAGAGAAAGGAGGCATAGACATAGATCGCGTTCTCGTTCTCATTCAAGGGACAGATCTCCTTCCCGTTCTCGTTCAAAGAGGTTAGGAAAACTTTTAGATAAACGTTCACCTTGATCTTGTCAGCCTATCATGACTTTTTTGGATATTATTTTAGTTGATTAGGTTATGCATTTTCTGTTGATTCGATACAACATTTTCCATTTCAAAAGCTTTAGCTGATTAAAACATAAAATGGCCGCTTCTAATATTTTGTCTTTAAAGCTGCATTGCTCCATTTTAATATTGCTGCGAATCTTTGTCTACAGCAAGCGTACAAGTGGTTTTGACATGGCACCACCTGCTGGGGCCGTGCTGCCTAATGCTGCTGTTTCAGGTTTGGATCTAACTTCTCAATCACGAGATTCTTGTGAAAGAATATGTAGCACCTTTTATTCGTTATAGTTGCCTGATCTCCTGTTATTTTATTTAAGCATCTAAGAAACTATTTTTCTAATGGTTTACTGTGGAAACTGAGAGCCATTGTTGTGTTGTTTGGTTGTTGTTGTGTGGTTGTTTGTCTGTGTTTGCTTTTATGGTTTGGGTAAGAAGGCGATGTTGAGTTGGCGTGACTACGTTCAAGGGAGAACCAATGCAACGTTTAGCTGGATCTTCTTCTCCTTCGACTGATACAGTTGCCATTTGGTAGACATACAGATATTTCCCTACCATCTGCGATGATGGAATTTGTTTCTTACTTTATTGTTTCATGGTATATTTTAGGTATGAAATATTAGCTTTATTTATAATGAAAAGATACGTCTGGGATTTCACATGTATTACATTGCCAGTGTAGTTGTGACATGTTTTGGCCTTGAAGCTATATTTCTTATCCTTCTGTTATTGCCCGTTCCCCTTCTGTTAATAATAATAATGCAGGACAACTGTCAGGTATTCCACAAACGATGCAGGGAATGGTACAAAATGTATTACCTTTTGGGGCAGCACATGTATGCACCTTTCACCAGTATAAGGTTTTATGAAATCTTGAGTATGATTTTTCATTATGATCTTTGTGAATAACTTTATATGCTTTTGCATGTTACAGCTGGCTCTTCCCTTGATGCCAGCCCAAGCGATGACTCAGCAGGTAAATTCATATTATCTATGTGCACATATAAACTTACATATATGCAATTTTTTTTAATAAATTCATGAAGGACGTTTTTTCACTTGCCTTGTCTCTTTCTCTCTTACAGGCTACAAGGCATGCACGTCGGGTATATGTTGGTGGGCTTCCCCCCTTGGCAAATGAGCAGGTTATATTTCTGGTTTTGCTTTTGGATTCTATCTCAAGTACTAACAAGGGTTTCAATTCTATCGTGGACATATGGTCAAGGCTAAAATTTGATGCCTTTTGTGTTATCACTCTAGAATCTAGGGATGTACTATGCACGTATAATGCAGCTTGTTGTAGGTTGTTACATGACCAACTGCCAACTGGGTTACAAATAAACCATAATTTTCATTAACTTTTTTATAATTTTCATTTCCCTCTTACTCGGTTGAAGGATTTGTCTTGTATTCTTTGAAAGACTTTGAAGGAGTGTCATTTTTTTGTCACAGACAATTGCCACATTCTTTAGCCAAGTCATGGCTGCCATTGGAGGGAATTCTGTTGGTCCAGGTAAGTGTTATCACAATCTCACTTTAACTATGTTCAGTATGCATGTTAATGCATTACATGGGTTTTATCTGAGAGTAGTGTGTTTTCCAGTATCTGAACTTGCAGGTGATGCGGTGGTAAATGTCTACATTAATCATGAAAAAAAGTTTGCATTCGTGGAGATGAGAACGGTTGAAGAAGCGAGTAATGCAATGGCATTAGATGGGATTATATTCGAGGCATGTCAATTGCACATTATCATTAAGTTTTTTGTTTGTTTTTGTTTTGTTTAAAATCAATGTATAATTGTCATAAAGGATGAAACTCTTTCTTCATTAACATGCTCCTTTTGATTGATCAGGGGGTTGCTGTGCGGGTACGAAGGCCAACAGACTATAATCCTACCTTAGCGGCAGCACTTGGTCCAAGCCAACCAAGTCCTCATCTCAACTTAGGTGCTGTTGGGCTCACACAAGGGTAGGTTGACTTTGAGTTATTTAACGTGAAGCTAATTTAGTGTCATACTCTTTGTAATTACTTTGTAAATTTGTAGAGTTGAATTGCAAAAGTCTTGTGGTGTACTAATTTTGGATTTGTTTAGCAGTGCTGTTGGTGGAGCAGAGGGACCCGACCGTATCTTTGTGGGTGGGCTACCATACTACTTCACTGAAGCACAGATTAGAGAGTTGCTACAATCCTTTGGGTATGGACTTCAATTTCCTGCAACTTGCCGTTCCTCATTTTGATCAACCATAGTTGCTTATTCTAACAGCACAGTTGACCACTGCAGCCCTCTCCGGGGTTTTGACCTTGTGAAGGATAAAGACACGGGAAACTCTAAAGGATATGGATTCTGTGTTTATCAGGTAAATGCTCAAGGATTAGAGGCTTTGCTATTGATTTTTATCGTTGTCACCTTACAAATTTTTGTTTTCTACTCAGTGATTGATATGGTTGATTTTATGGCCATCTCCCTTCTCTTTAATACATATATAGTATATACTTCTCGGAGTTCACTGCTAGAAATCTAGTCAACTAATATTCTAGAACTTCAGGATCCAGCTGTGACAGACATTGCCTGTGGTGCCCTTAACGGCTTAAAAATGGGTGATAAAACTTTAACGGTCCGGCGTGCTACTGCTAGGTTGGTGTTCTTTGAAATCAAAGTGCAAGCTTGATTCTTTTATTATTTCGAGCCCATAAAGATAGCTTGAAATCTTTTTGCCATGGTTTTACAGCAATGGGCAGTCTAAATCGGAACAAGAAAATATCTTGGTACAGGCACAACAGCATATAGCTATGCAGGTAAGAAATAAATATGTTTGGTTCTTGTTTATGTTTTACGAATACATTGTTGGCTTATTTATATATTTCTTTCGTTGTAGAAAATGGCCTTGCAGGTTGTTGACTTGAATCTTCTAGGAGGTGGAATGGCAACCATGGCTAGTGGTGAAACACCCACTAAAGTCCTATGCTTGACTGAGGTAGTATCACTGTTCGAAATGAAGTTCGCTGGAAGACATGCATTTTGTATTTTTTTTTTATCGAAACATGCATTTTGTTTGTATAGTTAGTTTAACATCCATCTTTAGGAATATTATAAGACTGTTGATTCTGGGTTTATATTTGATAGTTCCAACTGACTGATTATTATATCTTCTTATGATGAAGGCAATTACTGCCGATCAACTAGGTGATGATGAAGAGTATGTAGAAATATTAGAAGACATGAGGGATGAATGCAGCAAATTTGGTATTTTCTTCCAAACCTGTTTAGCTTTTGTTAAAAATTTATTGCATGTGTGTGTGTGGATGTGCGTCTTTTGTAAAGCAGAGATATTTGATGTTTTGTTAAGCAAAGTTGTAAAAAGCACTTTTAGATTTCACTATGACTAGGATTAGAACTGAGAAACTTTATTGTTTGGAATGGTTAGGAACTCTGGTGAATGTTGTTATTCCTCGTCAGGATCAACATGGGGAGCATATCTCAGGAGTTGGAAAGGTAAAACTACTCTGCTGCATCCATTTTCTGTGCTCTTAATCTTCTTTTTTTCTTTGCCTATCAAATATCTGGCTTGTACAAACTCTTGCAGGTGTTCTTGGAATATTCTGATACTGGGAGTTGTGCCAATGCAAGGAATGTCCTCAGTGGCAGAAAATTTGGAGGCAACATAGTGAATGCCTTTTATTATCCAGAAGACAAATACCATAGCAGGGACTATAGTGCATAAGAGAACTAAGCCTACAACCTAGGGTTTTTTAATCTACTGTAATGTAAAATAGCACTACTTTTCGAAAAAAATAACATTTTCAGATGTGTAACGGTTGCTCAGGGAAGCGGATCGCATGTTAAATTAATTGAGTGCCTGTCTCCGCAATGGTTCTTGAGATGTCTTGTTGGCTTAGGAATTTCGGGCCATTTAGGTTGTTTGTATTGATATGAAAGCGGGATTTGTTTCAGTGTACAGACCATATAATATACTTTTCAGACGGTTCAAGCTTCAAGTTGGTCTCTCATTTGCATAGCAACTCTATGTATCTTTGGTTCATTTGAGGCATGTTGAGCCTAATAACCTCGTCCATTCCATTCTCTGTTTCCCTTTTTAATTTGGGGTGATTTTTTTATTTTTATTTTTCTCAATTAAGCTAGTTGGCGTTGTCCCTAGCCTCTACTTCCCTTCACCCCAATTTCAAAGTCATTCTCGCTATCGATTCAAATAAGTGGTGTCTCTAATTGCAAGGCAATGTTACTTCTGATTTCCCTTTAAAGGAGCGTCTGTACTCCTCCATTTCATGTTAGTACCAGGGCTGAGCAACCAAATGAACTCACCCAGTTGGCCGGAAACCAACCTGCTCGCGGAATGGAGGTCGTTGATTCCCAATTTTTGAACCCCAACAATGACCAGTCCTGTTCGGCCAGTTTGACCCGTTCATCGTTTAACTTGCCCAGCTCTAGTTAGTAACATAACATTACCATGAAAATCAATGGGGATGTCTAAGTCACATTATAAACACTAGCCTCTTCGCACGTGCTTCCGCGCCTGGGAGAGGCTTTATTTTAAAATTTTAAAATTTTATTTTAGAATTAAAAAAGATAATGAGTTGTTGTTTTCCATAAAAATAGGATCCATTATCCGATTTTTTTTTAATTTTAATTTTTTAAAATATAAAAAAGTGTGAATTTACCATATTATCCTCATTTAATTAATAATTTCAATTCTTAATATTTGTATTAACCAAGGGTATTTTCTGGTATTTTGAATGTTTCACCATTCTCTGCCTTTTGCTTTATATATATAGATAACATCTGACGTGCGAGTGTACTTATGGATCCAAGAACCACATTTGGATTTTAGGAAGAAACCCAGTAGGCCCACGAGCCCATCTGGGCCGTCGATTCAGCTCCACGTGGATATGTGAGAAGCGTGAGTAAACAGTCAAAATAGTAAGAATCAATCAAAGAAAGCAACCGACAAAACTGATTGGATGACTCAGATCACACGCGGCCCCTCTCTCTCACCTTATTAGTCTGCTGGCTAGCAGGTGCTGGTACACCGTACACAGTAGACTGACCGACTGGTAGTTGTGGATAAGGAAGGGGTTAACACGTTTTTGACTGTTTCCAAATACCCCCTAAATCAACTAAATTTTCATATTTAATCCAAATGACCAAACGACGTAAACATTATCTTGCCAACGGATGTTGTTTTTAATTTTGTTTTACTTGTTGATTTATTATCCACAAATTTACTAAATTCTATCCATAACAATATTTATACCCAAAAATTACGCCGTTCTTTTGGGTTTGGGTTTGGCAAAAGATCCCTATTTTAATGGACTATGGATCGAATCTGCCCAACTACAATTTCGTGTCTCTCTTTTTTTACCAAAATCATTTTTTTATTTCTTCCAGAGAGAGAGAGAGAGAGAGTTTTGGATAATATTGCCACGCACACCTTCCTACTTTCTCTCTCCCTCAAAATATTTAGAATATTTGTATATATATCTCAAGCAGGACGCATTCTTCTCCATCACTACATCTCTCTCTCTCTCTCTCTCTCTCTCTCTCTGCGTATATCTCTTTGCAGTTTCTCTTGCATTTCAAGTTTGTTTTGTGTTTGTGAAATTTTCAAGATGCTTGCAATATTCAACAAGGAAGTGGTGCAGCCACCACAGGAGCTCAACAGCCCTGCCCCATCCGATTCTGCCAAGAGGCCTCAAGAGATTGTCAAAGATTTCATGTCTTGCCATGATCCCAACAATGCTTTCTCTGTCTGCTTCGGAAACACAGCAATGCTTGCCTATGTTCCTCCAAACAACCCCTACCCAATTCAACAGAGGTATATATATCATTTGGCCATCCCAAATATTTTTTACTAATGCAAAACTAGTCTAATGTACGGTGAGGGGATCGAACCTAATTAATTACTTGCAGGCTGTTTTGTTCTTTGGATAATATATACTGCATTTTCTTGGGGAGCCTGAACAATCTTTGCAGCCTGAACAAGCAGTACGGGCTATCAAAATGCACCAATGAGGCCATGTTTGTGATGCAGGCCTATCGGACCCTCCGTGACCGGGGCCCATACCCGGCGGATCAGGTCCTCAAGGATCTTGATGGAAGCTTTGGATTTGTCATCTACGATAGCACGGCTGGAACCGTATTTGCTGCATTGGTAAGTAGGCTTTTAAATGTGGAAAATAGAGTAGAGGGTGTCTTGATCAATTCATCATTTTTTTTCTGGGTGGGTGTGTGTGGGTGCGGGATAGTGGATGTGATTGTGTTGTGGGGTTTGTTTGTGCAGGGTGCCAATGAAGGGGTTAGCCTATTTTGGGGCATTGCTGCAGATGGCTCTGTGGTAGTTTCTGACAACTTGGGGGTCATAAAAGAAAGCTGTGCTAAATCCTTTGCTCCATTTCCAGCTGGTATGTCTAACACTGAAATGTTGGTTTTTTTTTTGTTATTCCTGTGGAGGGGGGGTTATTTTAGTCTTTTAGAGGAAGCAGATCAATCAATTTTTATTGTTTTGGTTGTAGGATGCATGTTCCACAGTGAGCAAGGGTTGATGAGCTTTGAGCATCCAACCAGGAAGATGAAGGCAATGCCTAGGATTGACAGTGAGGGGGTCATGTGTGGGGCCAACTTCAAGGTTGATGTCCAATCGAGGGTCCACAACATGCCACGTGTCGGCAGTGAAGCCAACTGGGCAACATGGGGCCCAAGCTCACCAGCTTAAAAATTCAAGACCCAGAAAACTCGTCCCCAAAATCAGTTGGAACTTGTGTTTATTTGGTTTAATTTTAAATTCACGTACATATTCCCCTGTTTTTCTTTATTTCTTTATTCCTTTCTTCTTGTGCAACGACCTCTATCTGTTACATGAATGAAGGTCTTTTGGAGTGTCTCTCCAAATTTGCTTCGTGTTATCTTTTATTTTACCAAGAGTATTACTTTAAAGAAAAGGCAAAATGTTATTGTGTTATCCATGTGTTAGCACCAGCCCACTTAATTAATACGGTCCAATCCAATGTAACAGTTTAGATAATCCAGAAGAACATGTTTATAGCATATTTCTTTACTTGGAAAGAGGAAGTAAGAAATCGGTAGACAGACGTACAAGTTTGAGAAGTAATGAATTCGAATCGGATCAACTAGAGATTCTTAGTTTTGAGAGTATTAAATTACGGATTTTAAGATAGATTCACATATGTTTTGATTCTTAATGTGTTATTAAACATGAAGTCATAAATCATTTCTTCTTTCTACTCATTTGCAAATACAAAATACGAAATAGGTAATAAGGCATGGGAAATAGCAAAGCGTGGTTCATTTTGTAATCCAAATCTCATAGCGCAACAACAAGTGTTGCCGACCCAACCAAAAAATAGTTGAAAAAAGAAAAGAAAAAAAACACGTGTTAAAAAGAAGAGGAAAATAAAAAAAGGGGGCGAAGTTCATGGGATGCAACACTAGTTTCCAAAAAATTGTATCAGACATGTAATTGCATAAGAGAATTCTTTTATAGACTACTTTCATTCCTTACAAATCACAACCAAAGGTGAAAGCATGTTTATGGTCATTCTAATCTTACAACTTTACAATTGCTCCTCAATGCAATCAAACCGTCAAATACTTGGATAACATCACTGAAGCTTAGCCATCAGAAGCCAAAGGAGGGTAAACATCACCGATCATCGAACTTGAATCAGCGGCTTGCCTTTCGGATCTGCTTGACATGATTGAAACCCATTGATGAGACAGGCCATGGCCTCTGCTCAATGTATTGATATCGCCCACAAAAGACGGGAAGCAAAACCGGTCAAAACTAGCCAATGATTAGTCCACATCCACGAAAATCTGCACCAAGTCCAGAAGGCTGGTCAGAACAGAACAATAACCAAAAGCATTTGGTGTTATAGTTTAGATGCCAAATGCAGTACATCAAAAATCAGGCATCGCTACGTGTCTGTATGAAACAGTGACAAAAAATGTACCAGCAGATAGATATCTAACAACTTTTTTCTTAGATAAAAAAAGAACCTAACCTCCAAATCTGGCAAGGGTTCGTATGTTTGTTTCTCTCTTGTGTTGAAAACGGTAATGCCTGTTATCCTCTGAACTCCAAGTTGAGCAGCAATAAGGTTCTGCATTAGCAAAGAGCCAAGGAATTACTCACACAAATGAAAATACCAGAGGCAAATTCTTTTAAATTAATAATCTCAATGTTATATTATTGAAAGATGAATGGTTAAATCTTATGTGATGGAACATCTAATCAGGTGGTAGATGAGCAAATAATCTTACAACTAGTGGTTGTGTATTACTTCTTACTATTTTCTCTTTCTTCTCTCTGGAATATCAGTTTTCAAAAACTGCAGATAGAAAATATAGAAATAAAGTGTGACTTTAGGCAAAAGGTCAAAATTCATGCTGAGAATGGAGATGACCAGTTTAGGTTGCTGAGCTTAGAAAACTAATCTCAGTACAACAATACATGTACTGACATCTCTATATTGAAATTATCATTATCAATCATCATCTCCATTGTGATGATCACTTCAACAACAATATTTAAACGGAATCCATAATGTGCTGGTGTAATTATTCTCTGTACCAGATGGAAATCTGTGGAACCAAACGCCTCAACCCTCGGCAAAACCTGTGCATGGATTTTAAATTCATAAATCAATTAGATAAGCAATTGAGCAATAGAGAAATGAAAATGAAAATCACCCAAATAAGCCCAAAAGAAATGCTTTACTGGACTTGAGATTAGACTTTTACACTAGGAGCATCTATGACTAATGATGCTATCTAAAATGCAAATCGTATATTGAAGCAGACCATGACACAACATAAAATGTTATCAATTATGGCATACTCAGCAATTTGAATAACTTAAGCATTACCACTGTTTGAAGACCATTAATCACAACTTTCTTCTCCTCACGTGAATCATCTTGAGATAACCACACTTCGAAGGGGCCGAGTTCCTTATCTGTCTCATTTGCTAACTTCAAGTGTAGCTGCATGAAGTTTTTACTTCATCAATTTCAAATCATTATATTAAATTAGTCTGTGACTAATTCTATGAACTGAAGACTGACAAGTAAAGGAGATAAAAATACAGAGCAAAGTATAAAGTCCAGTAGCCACTAAACCTCTACGGGTAAATTTAAAATATAGACAATCAAGATGTAGTAATAAGAGACATATAAAACATTCCGAAGAACCAAAATTACCGAAAAGGGTCTTTCCAACTTGATGGCAGATGGTACCTCCACAACATGCAACTCAATATCCTTCCGTATTATGGGCTGCAAAAGAGTATGCCGAGAAGATAAGTAATCCACTTGAAGCTCAAAACATATTTAAACTTCTTTCTGTAGAATTTGTCATATGAGTTTGAATATAAAAATTAACTTCGTTCTGTGGAAGTTATCATATATGTACTGATAACCGCATAAATTAAAATTGGGCACACAATTTGGGCAGGCGACAAGTGCAAGCTTGGCCAATGACAGTTCCAGTGAATACAAAAGAAAATTCAGAAATCATATGCCCATTCCAGTAGCAGGCATTGCTACAGTACAGACAAGGAGCCAAACACTTACATATATAATTTATATACATATATGTTAGACTACAACATGAACTTGTGAATAGACAATATTCAAAAGAAATAGCAGAAGAAAATAAAACTCCATGCAGATCTAAAATCAAATAAAATGTAGTGGATCAATGTTAAAAATTGAACACTCACAGTGCCCATAATTTGCTGTGTTTGTAAGCGACCAGGTTCACCCAGATTAGTGCGCCATGTTATCTGAAGTTTACCAAGTATATTGCTTCCCTCAACTTTCATTTGGGCAGAACCATGTGATTTTAACTGATAAAGATAGTTATGAATTCCTCCACCAGATTTGATGAGAATTGGTGGCTTAAATGT
The DNA here is from genome assembly GCF_965620075.1 of Prunus avium. Taxonomy (NCBI): domain Eukaryota; kingdom Viridiplantae; phylum Streptophyta; class Magnoliopsida; order Rosales; family Rosaceae; genus Prunus; species Prunus avium. Next base: position 35,483,056 of record NC_142287.1, read on the forward strand.
CTCTCTGCCATCAAAAGTTCAAAGGAGTGATAACATCAGTTTTAGACTCTCAAAAACTGAAAAGAAAGAACCAAATTCCAAAATAATTAGTATCATAACCGTGTTTGAGAATTCTTGTCGGAATGGTGTTCATCAGCTTTTAGAATTTTTGCACTCCAATGCTGAGCGGGCTCAAACTCAACTTGGTCCATAAAAAGATTTGACTTTGTATGATTTTCAATGCAAGCTTCTAAGAATGTGATTTCCTAGGGAGGATAAGTTGTAACAGGTAAATGCTTATATCAAAGTTCATATATTTTACACAAATGAGAGGCATTCAAACAGTTATCAACAAAATCAGAGTTGTTACTTAGGCCGTGAAGAAAGCAGAATTTCTATACAAACAAAACTAAGTAATAGATGAGGAATGCTGTTCAGTGAAACACCTGTTTTGACATCCACATAACTCACACACAATACAATGTGTAAGCTTGGATTCAGTGGCAGAGTTTAGAAACTTACAATCAACAGATTAAGTAAACTTCAACGTACCTTAACAACACGGACCTGCAAAATCAAAATCAAGATTTTAAGTTCACTAGTATTAATGAAATGGTTATTTCACAAACGTGATTCGAATTGCACATGCAATTTTCAAGGAGCGTGCATGGACAATACCTTAGTCCTGACAGAGAGCGGATTGGCGACGATGAATTTGAAGAACTGTGGTAGATATTTACGCTCACCATCGCCGTCATAGTACAATGCAGTGCAGACCAACCTAAGAAATAGTAAAGCCCGAACATGTAAACACAAAAAAAAAGTGTAAAACATGAATAGTGAAAACAGAGGAGGAGAGTTACGTGTGAGCTCCGAGTTCCTTGACATCATGTTCAACAATGAAGTCATAACGGCCACCTGCGCGTATGGATTCAACGGGCGATTTCGATGTGTCCAACAGCAAAAGCCTCTGCCTTTCTGTTTGCATTTCTGCCTGCAATTTACAAAATTAATAAAAGATAATAAAAATGGAACTAAATTAAAATAGACCAAATAATTATGGATAATTCAGTCTCCAAGAGTTTGAGATTGAAACCTTACCTTGATTATGATGTCCCTGACTTCGAAATTGGAGCTGTTATTGATACTAATGTAGCTACAAAATGTCTCCCCTAGATAAATTGCTCTGCCAAAGTTAAAAATCAAAACTTTATTAACAGATGAAGAAGAGTAAAAATGTGTGCGAGAGAGAGAGAGAGAGAGAGAGAGACCCGAAGGCTTGAGGGAGGACGAGGAGGCCAGAGAGGCCGATAGAGTCGGAGGGGTGGTGAAGGAGGAATCTGGAGCGGTAGCTGAGATCGGAGGAGTCGGAGGCGGAGGAGGACACGTGGGAGTGGTGGAGGAGGCGAGGAAGTTGGGCGGCGGCAATTGGGTCGTCGAAGATGTCCTCGCCGACGACGAGATCGGACGGGTCGAGGAGGAGGGGAATGGGGTCAACCTGGAATGAGGGCTTGCACAGCCTCATCACCCTGAACGCCAGCGAGTGGGGTCCACCTTGACCGCTGCTCATCGCTTCCTTCTCCTCTTCGAATCGGATCGGGTTTTGCCAAATTTTCAGACCCAACTTCTTTTCAGAGCACGTATTTGACAGTGGCGGCAACAGTGTAATATTATTCACATAATAAATTGAGATAGTATGAATCTTTTTTGTAAAAAAAAAAATTTGAGGGCCTTAGAGAGAGTACTCTCACACACAACACGTAGGCTATGACTTGAATTTAAGAACTTTCCTAATGAGGTCCTTTGTGATAGTATGATTCTTTTTAAAATACCAAGTATATATTTTTTTTCAAGCTTAATTTCAATTTAGTCCCAAAACTCTTAACCAATGGAAAGTTATTGTATTTTTTAAATTAATAATAATAAATAATTATTTTTATTGCTTTTGATGTCTTTAACAATGGATTAACAAAATTGCAACAAGTGAATGTAAATATTGTTTAAAGATGGGTGAGCACATTACGCAACAAGTATCATGTCCCAAATAAAGCAACTCTTGACTAGGGATGTGAGGTAATTTGTAAGATTTGCGGATCCCGCTTTATAGGCTCGTGTTGTGCTGATTGTGGCTTAAGTGAAGGATGTGCCATTTTTAAGGATTGTTCAATCTGTGGGAAGCAAAGTGAACACTAGCCTTCTGCGTGCCCAAAACGCAAGTGGAAACATATTCCTTCTGCTTTTACTTGCAATGATTATACTTGTTGTTTTAGTTTCAACATTTATCCTTTGAAATAGTAGAGAATGGAGAGTTAATGGTACTCTAGAGGTAAAGCAAAAGGTTGATGAAGATTACATGTTAATGACAATTTAACAAATAATGAGAAATTTTTATTTTTATTTTAAATGTTTTTAAATAATTATAGACTTGTAGTCTTTATAGACATTAGAGTAACTCACTTCAGGAAAGAAAATGTCCTGACATATCTGATTCAATTCCTTTTACATGTGGCCCGTATCTCCGTGGTTGAAGAGATGAGACTACATACAATATGAGAGCACTTTTATGTCGTTTGTCATACATGTCATGCTTTTGTTTAGACATGCATTGCATCCTATCATATTGATGTCTACATGGTGTATTATTTTTATCGCAAATGAATTGCAATTTGCAGCACATGGTCTATTATATTCATATGCTTGAAGGTGTGAGAATACATCTATTTAGAAAATGTCTCAAGTAAAAGGTGGTTTTTATCTCACCAATTTGTTCTTCTCTTATGGGGTTAGTGTACTGTATTTTAATTAAAGGACTTGTTAAACAACTAGGCATGAGGTATGTGCATTATCATATGATTTGTGTAACATTCTGACCCAAAAATTGAATTATTCGATAATTTAATTAATTTAATTTAATTAGTTAATATTGAAATTACAATTTTGCCCTTGGGGTAGGGGTAATTTGGTCTCTTTTTAATCTGGAAGGATTTTGGGGAAGTGACTAGTACTATTACGTAGATCGTACCGAGATGAGTTCGTAGACACGTAGTGGGCTTAAATCGAAGTTGTAACGAAAAAGTTACAATCAAAATAAGCTCAATGGCAAAACCGTAATTTTTGCCTAAATGGTTTTAACTCTCTCTCTCTCTCCCTCCCGCACGACCCCCCCCAAAAGTACAGCAGCGGAGGTTTTTCCACCGCCAACGCCACCACACGCCACTGTTTGAGGTGACACCAGTCCCAAAAGAACTGACTATTCTTCCTCTTCCAGCCCTGCCCCATCCCAGACCCGTTGAATCAGGCCAAATTTTTCAAAAAAGTGGCCGGATTTTTCATTAAATTTCTGGAGCTCGTTCCGACGATTCCAGCAACCAAATTCTTCGAACTTGGAATGTTTTCTCATTCTCTCAATGTGTTCTAGCTGCTGGTTGGGTTGTTTAAGATTAATTTCTTCGTTTTGAAATGGATTTAAGCGATTAAAGTTTTGGGCGGTTTCGGCCCTCGATTCCGGCCACTTCCGATCACTTTTTGAGGTTGGTCCAAGAACAAAAGTTGCTCCATTCAATGTCATGATCATGTAGGTATAGGCCTTTACCGGCGGTTTGGAGTTTTTTCCGATCGCAGGAAATCTCTTTGGGTACCCACACGCTAGCCTGTCTTTGAGTTCTAAAATAATCCCCATGTTGTCCCGAGCACGACGGTATGCTCGGATTTGAATTTTGTTATCATTTGATCGTCGATCGGATATCGCATATTAGAAGTTATCCTGGTTCGATATGTTCGGGCCATTGGATCAACTCCAATTTAATATATGTTGATCTAGGCATCCTTAGGAGCGTGTAGGAATTCGCGGATCATGAATCAGAGCCCCGGATGTTCCGATTCAATAACTTAAAGTTTGCATTAAACGATAACTGTCCGATCGTACTATCGCGAGCGATCCGACCGTTCGATTCGGACCAAACTTGCAGGACATGTTTAGTAAACCTTGTTGAACCCGTAGGAACTTTCAGATCGGAAATCAGATGTCAAGGGCCCCGCGGGCCTGGTTGACCAAGTTTGGGCAGTTTGACCCTTAGTTGACCGTGAGTCTTCCGAGGTAGTTTCACCCTTTGTGAAGTACTAGCACGACCGTGTAAACGAATCTTGACCGTTATTTGAGTTGATGGGGTGTTACCGTAGACCTTTGGCGGGGTAATTTGCGCGCATAGGACTTGTCATAGGCGCACAAATATTGAGGATTCTGCTATGCGTGCTGGTGAGCCCAGTCCCTGGCCACATGGTTGTTGAGGATTCCTCTGTGTGGTTCAGCCAAACGATTCTCGTGTTAGATTGTTTTCCCCAGTATATGATGTGCATTATCATATGTACCTTCCCTTGAATACTAATACTTGGAAACAGTGGATATGGATACTTGGGAACATGGAAATGGATACGTGGATATGATCGGAACCTGGGCACCTTTGACGGGGTGTTTCGTAAACCCTTGGTGGGGTGGTCTGCACGCGTAAGACTTGTCACAAGCGCACGAGTATTGAGGATTCTGATGTGCGTGCTGGTTAGCCCAGTCCCCCAATTGGACAGCTCATCCCTGGCCACATGGTTGTTAAGGATTCCTCCATGTGGTCTAGTCAAACGATCCCCAGATTGGATTGTTTTCCCCTGTTACATGATGATGGTGAGATGTGGGTGTTTATATAGACATACATATTACATATATGTATATGTGGATTCGTTTCCGGCTTGAGACTCTTGAGATTGTGCTTTGTGAGTACTCTGTACATGTATGAATGTTTGTCATAATTTGGAAAGTGTTGTTCGGCATCATACACCTCGGATAGGGTATGGTTGCGGAGATGATTAGATAAAAGGAAATGAACTATTAAAGTGTTCAGTGGTTACCTTGTCGAATTTGATGTTATATTTGAATCTAAATTTAATCGTCGGCATTATTTTAAATAATCGTATATTATCTGAATCGTGATAGTTGAAATAAGAACTACTTGTGGCTTGATCACTTACCAAGAGGTACATAGGTACCTTGGGGTCTCACCTAGGTGCAACCACGAAATAAACTATATTTAAAAGGTTTGACTTATTCTGAGTATGTGAATGGATTTTGATGTGATTATTGGATTTGAATACTTTTTATTATTACTTGGGTTTGGTTTTGAATATGTTGGTAGGCCCGAAGTCCGATTTCAACTTGAGATTAAATGCTTGTTTATTTCTCAGTTATCACTTGAATGGATTTTTAATAAATAGTGTATGTGATTCTGACATGTCTGAGATCCATTTCAAATTTAAACGATTGATTTTAGTTTGATTATATTGTATAATGGGCTTGAGGCCCTTAGAACTGATGGTGATAGTTCATAGTTGGTAGTTGTTGGGTGCTGAAAATTGGTGGAAAGTATTATATTGCCTTTTTGAGGGTTGAAAATTTGAGAAGTTATTTAATGTTGAATACAGTGGTATTCGTAAAATCATTTGAGTTCATTAATTGCATTGTTAATGTATATTTCGACTTAAAAGCATTGCTAGTGATTCTGCCTTGAATTATTTGAAGGATGGAAGCCTATTTTGTAAACTGTGTGTAATTGCATTGTGTGTGCTGGCAATTGGTTTCTTAAACTGTGATTTTTACAGGTGAAACAATTTTGGTAAATGTCCGTTTTTCAGGGGAGACTGCTGAAATTTCAGCAGAAAGTCTCGTGCCCCTTTTCCTTAGTTTGGAAAAGAGGCTATAGTATTTGTAAGTGGGCCTGGCATTGGTAGGGGTGGGCATTCAAACCGGCAAACCGGAAATCCGAGTCGAACCGCACCAAACCAAACCGGAAAAAAACCGAGTTGACCAAAAAGTCAACAATTTGTCAAAAATCGAACCGGACTGGTTTGGACCAGTTTTGGATCCGATTCTATGTCTTCAAAAATTCCACTAGGGCGAACCGAACTGGTCAAATTAAAAAATATATAATTTCAATATTTATTTATATTAAATGCTATATTTTTAATCTCATAACTAATATTTATCCAAGTTTAATTTCAAAATATCTCTCTTTTCTAGCTTTAATATTTATTTTTGTATGAAATTGAATAATTTGTTAATTTTCAAGTCAAAAAAATAAAATTTCAATTGAAAATTGTATTAAAAATAATTTTTTATAATCCGGTTCAAAATCAAACCGGACCGTAACTGATTTAACCTGAACCGGATAGTTTTTGAATTTTTTTATATTAAAATCGAACCGAACCAAATCGAATGAATAGTACCAGCTCGGTTCTAATTTGAGGCAAAAACCGGTCCAAACCAAACCGTGCCCAACCCTAGGCATTGGTGTAATGTCTGATTTTCCACAAGATTTGTCCCAGGTTCCGAAGAATTCGGGGCGGGTCATGTCAATTTGAATTTAAATAACAAAGGTAAAATGCAAAAGTTTAAGAAAAGTTTTAATAACGAGTGAGTTAAATGTTGAAGAGGCTGGGCTACCCATATCATATGAAGAATCAGGAGTTAAAATAACATACATTCAAAGATATTAATAATTGTATTAGACAAGTAAAATAGAAAAGGGAAGATTTGCCCTAAAACCTAAACCATAACTTTCTTTTTTGGAAATAGATATTGACCCCAAATCCTTTTAGGATCCTCCTTCTTAAGAAAATTAGGAAAGTAATTCTAGTTAAGGAGGAGATCATTAACTTTGGCACTCAATCAGTCTGACAATGCTATGAACCACATTTTCCCTCAATGACATCAATAATTGTGGAAATTCTTTGCAGCTGAGTTCAATATTTTTTTTCCATACCCAAAACAAAACATGTTTTTCTTGTATTTTCAACCAAAAAAACGGTCCTGCATTATGATGGAATGCCCAAAATATGATGTTTACCAATCAAAATGTCGTGTACTGTTAGACAGTTAATCTTGATGGCATGTAACATTATACTTCATATATATATATATATATATATACAATGAAAAAGAAATTCGACCACCAATGAAGGTTGGCCAGAGTGGAAGGGGCTCTGGTCGCTTAAGCAAGTGGTCTCGGGTTCGAGCCCTTGTGGATGCAGAAAACTTTCTTGGGAGAGGTCCCCGCATATGCACCCGATAGTACCTCGGAGGATTAGGCATGGGCCACGACTGGGGATACCTTGGGAAACCGAAAAAGAAATTCGACTAGAAAGAGAAGAAAAATATCCTCATCTGACAAATTTTTCCTTATCTGTTTTTGTAGTCTTTCTTGTGTCCATCAGGGATCAATGACTTTCCTATGACAAATGCCAGTCATATTAAGGTTTGTTTCATGAGATTCAGTCTTCCCACTGTCATAGAAATATTTGATTTAGCTTGTATTGCTGCTTATCCAACTCTATCTGTACTAATTTAATCTGCATAATCAATTATTCATTCGTGATGGCTGAAGACTTGCATGATCATTTGGCTTCCTGAGATGCAATGTTGTTTGCATAACTCTGATGTCTTTTCAAAAATTTGTATATTGTTTTCAATTATCTGTTCCGTAGGAGGGACTGTCTGTACTGGCAAAATACAGAAGGCCTTTACTTGTACATACAGAGAAACAACCAGATCTCGAAACCTGTTGGCGAGTAGAATATATCCTATTCTATTTGGGTTTTATTTATTTTTCCTTTTGTATAGATATTATGTAATTAGGATTCCACTTATTTCCTAATTAAACCCTACTAGGATTTGTAACATGTATTATAAATACCTCCTTTCGGAGAATGAAATATATCTGAAAATATTCTACCCATATTGTTTGACTTGGTATCAGAGCCTAGTTTCTGGTGACCTGTGTGTGTTGTGCCCACCCGTGTTCTACTGTGTGCCCTAATTTCTTTTAGGGTTCTTGTGTCTGTGCCTTTGCCGTGTTCCGCTGTGTGCTCTGTCGTGTTTGTGCCTCTACTGTGTTCGTGCATCTGCCTCTACTGTGTTTGTGCCTCTGTTGTCTTCTTGCATCTGTCATATTTGTGTCTGTGCTGTGATCTGTTGTATACCCTGCGTGATTTGTTGAGTTTCTGCTACAATCATGGGTGATAATTCCATTGTTGGTGCTGCTGCTGCTTCTGCAAATTTGCGTGTTTCTGACTCTATTCCAGGTACTGGCTCTAATACTTGGATAATTGACACTGGTGCTTCTGATCATATGACTTATAATGCTAAATTTTTTGATGAGTTGTCTAGTAACACCCGTGACCCATATATAACTAGTGCTAATGGTTTGCCCTCTCCAATTACTGGCGAGGGCACCATTTCTCTCACCCCAACTCTGTCCTTGTCTCGTGCGTTATTAGTTCCCAATATCCATTGTAACTTGTTATCTGTTGGTCGCTTACTTGATACACTTAATGCTTCTGCTACTTTCTATCATACCCATTGCTCTTTTCAGGATCTCAATACTCACGAGGTGATTGGGCATGGTAAACGGATAGGGGGGTTGTATTATTTGACATTACCTTCTGCACCAGTTCGTGATTGTGTCGTTAATACTGTTCAACGTTGCAGTGTCAAAGACAAACAGCAAATTTGGTTATGGCATCGTCGCTTGGGACACCCGTCATTTGGCTACCTTAAGCGTTGTTGCGTAGATTTAGCTCCACCAAAATGGATTAAGCTGCATCCTCAACTTGTGATACTCGCAAGTGCACGAACCGTTGGTAGTATAGCATATGTAAGTGCGAGGTCGATTCCACAGGGATTGGTGATTGAATGATCCAATTTAGTTTCCCTACACAAAATAGAAACAAAAACAAAGAACATAAAACAAGGAAAAAAGAAATAAGTAACTCAAGCAAATAAGTTCCCAAGTTCAATTTAGATTAATGGATTGATTCTAGCTAAAGTATGATTAAGCCATGGTGTGTGGTCATAACCTTGTGTTCCTAATTCCCTAATTTGATCATTTGTTGTCTAACCTAAAATTAAGCATTAGGAACCCATTAAGCATAGAAGAACATTTTAAACAACCAAGTATGTATCTAATCCCTGTTGTCGAATGTCCATACATACTCTTCCTATTCATAGTTCAATTCGAATTAAAGCATGGTGTATACTCTTAATTCAAACCAAGATAGCTAACATGCAAGCCTAAATGGTGATCAATCATTCAAACTAGCATATTAACTTATAAGCATAATGAATAAGAACAAAAACCATAATTGAAACTTGGAAACTAATTCAACTTGAAAACTTAAGAAAAGAATTTACATAACAAAGAAAAATAAATTACAACTAAGAAAACATTAAGGAAACTAAGAGAACTTTGAGGAAGAAAGGAAGTGTTTGAGAACTTTGAGGAGGGAGAAGAAAGTGTTTGGGAACTTTAGAGAATTTTGGAAGAACATGTGTTTGAGAGCTTTGAGGATTTTGGAAGGGAATGTGTTTAAGACATGGGGAATTTGGAAGAAAGTGTTTGAGAACTTGGAGGATTTGGAGAAGAAAGTAGAGAGGTGTTTTGAGAGCTTTGTGGATTTTGGAAGAGAGTGTTTAGGAACTTTGAGAATTTGGAAGAGAGTGGTTGAGAACTTGGAGGATGTTTGTGAACTTGGAGAATTTGAGAACTTAGGGAAGGAAGAGAAATGTGTTTGTGAAGTGTTTGAGACATGGAGACTTTTGGAAGAGAAGGGAAGTAGAGAGATGTTTGAGAACTTTGAGGATTTTGGAAGAACATGTGTTTGAAAGCTTTAGAGAATTAGAAGAAGAGAAAGGAAAAGTGTTTGATATTTAGTACAAAGAAAATTTAATAGAATGATCTTATTACAACAATTGAGAACTACAAAGGGAAACTAAGAGAATTTGAGGGAGAGAAGGGAAGGGAGCTCTAGAGAAGTGTTTGAGAGCTCTCCCCCCTTGGGGTGTTATTACAAGCTTAGAGAACATCCCTATTTATAGGCCTAGGGGAAGTGAAAATCAGAATTCAATAAGACTAATGCATACAACACTTGAATTATAAAATCTGAAATGGTTGATGCACTTGTATTAGAAAATCTGAAATGGGTGATGCACTTGTATTAGAAAATCTTGAATTGGTTGATGCACTTCACCACTAAATCCCACCAGCAGCCCTAGCTCATCTTCATGTCACCATGACCAAGCTTCCAACCAGAAATGATAGCTCATACCTAGCTCACCATGACCAAGCATCCAACCAGCACATGCTGAGGTCAGCATGACCAGCAACTTCAAGGGCTTACAACTTGGGCTTCTCTTAATCAAATTAGGACTTTAAGCACTCTAAATTGAAGTTCAGAATGTCTTCTTTCCAACCATATGTTATTTGGGCCAATCCAAGGTCGGAGGAAGAAGTTAAGACCGAAACAAATTTCTAACTCATTTTCCGCGCTGATAAGATCCATCCTGAGCATGGTTCTGTGTTTGCTAGGTAACGGACTCCAGATTTATCCAATGGGGCTGAATTTTGGATATGTTATAGTACACACCAATTGGAGCAACTTTCATGAAGAATGTGGCCTCATCCGAGCTATGTAGGTTGCTGAAACAAAGCTTGCAATATGACCAACGGAACTGGACTGGCAGGGGGCTGTAGCCATAATGAATTTGTCTTTAAGCTCTTCATCAATTCATCCAAATTAGGCCTTAACATGCTTGAATTGCATGAATTATGTTCTCCAAAGCCATCATTGTTACCTAAAGCTCAATTAACTGAAAGATAAACACAAAAAGGATTAAAAGCACAAGTTTAACTCAAAAACATAACCAAATCATAAGCTAGAAGGGTAAGAAATAATATACAATTATGAACCGATCAAGCGTCTGTTTCCATCTTTATTCCGCTCCTGTGATGAGTCTAGCTTCAAATGTGAGACTTGTGTAATGGCCAAGAGTCACCGTACTGTTTTTCCCTTAAGTAATAATAAAGTTATCTTGCCTTTTGAGTTAGTCCATTCTGATGTATGGGGTCCTGCTCGTGTGACTTTAAATGGTTTCCGTTGGTTTGTTACGTTTATTGATGACTGCACTCGCTTAACATGGGTGTATTTGATGAAGAATAAACATGATGTTGCCTCTATTCTCCCTGATTTTTGTGCCATGATGTCTACTCAGTTTTATGCTCATGTTAAAGTTTTTCGGACCGATAATGGCGGTGAATATGTGAATCATACATTGAATCAGTTCTTTCGTGTCTACTCGGTATCATTCACCAAACTACCACTCCATTCACTCCTCAATAGAATGGCGTGTCTGAAAGGAAGAATCGTCAGTTACTTGAAGTTGCCCGCTCTCTTATGTTGGATATGTATGTTCCTCATCATCTTTGGGGACATGGTGTCTTGGCCGCGGCCTACTTGATTAACTGTACTCCTAGTCAGGTTCTTGATTTCAAGACTCCACTTGATGTGTTGTGTGCTCTTACTCCTCCGGTTTCGGTCTCTAAGTTACCTCCGAAGGTGTTTGGGTGTGTTGCGTATGTTCATGTCTACTCCCATCAACGGAGTAAACTTGATCCTTGTGCTCTCCGCTGCGTCTTCATTGGTTATTCTGCTACTCAGAAGGGTTATAAGTGTTATCACCCGCCTACTCAGAAAGTACATGTCACTTTGGATGTTACTTTTCATGAAGAAGTACCCTACTATGTCTCTCCCTCCTCTTCAATTCAGGGGGAGAGGGGGAGTGAATTGAAGAGTTTCGGAGTGGAAAATATGGAAGTTTTTGGACCTGAAGAAGGAATTTCTGGCTAACAGGAAGCGACCGGTCGCAGGGAAGACGCGACCGGTCGCCAACGACTCTGTGATGAAAACGACCGGTCGCACATAGGAAGCGACCGGTCGCTCGCGTCGACGAGCGACAACAGTACCGATACGAGTGACGCGACCGGTCGCGAGGAAAGCCACGACCGGTCGCCAGATGAAATTGTTGGTGTTTTCGAGCCTCTCTCAGAAGGACATAACAGTGATATTGGCGACTCTCGTACAGATGAAGAGCCTCTCTCAGAAGGACATAACAGTGATATTGGTGACTCTCGTACAGATGAAATTGATAATAGACCCCCCTCTGCCCTGCCATTGCCTCAATCAAGTTTTGATAATGAGATACTTTCTAGTGATGTGCCTACCTATTCTTTGCCCCCACGTACTACCCGTGGGAAACCTAAAGTGCAATATTCTCCTGATATACATGCCAAGTCTAAATATCCCATTAACCATTATATGTCAACTCATCGTTTATCTAAGTCATATGCATCATATTTGTGTCAATTATCTAGTGTATGTGTGCCAACTAAGTTGCAGGATGCTCTTTCTGATCAAAACTGGGTAGATGCAATGCATGTTGAGATGGAAGCCTTGAACAAGAATGCTACTTGGGAGTTAGTTCCTTTACCAAAAGGAAAAAAGGCAGTTGGGTGCAGATGGGTGTTTACTTTGAAGCACAAGGCTGATGGTTCCATTGACCGTTACAAGGCAAGATTGGTAGCAAAAGGGTATACTCAGACATATGTAGTGGATTACACAGAGACTTTTGCTCCAGTAGCTAAGTTCAACACTGTACGCGTACTCTTATCCTTAGCTGCTAACCGTGACTGGCCGCTGCTACAATTTGATGTCAAAAATGCATTCCTCTATGGTGACCTCAAGGAAGAAATATATATGGATCCTCCGCTGGGTATCCCTGTGACTTCTAAGGAGGGTGTGGTGTGCAAGCTACGGAAATCCTTGTATGGATTAAAGCAGTCTCCAAGAGCGTGGTTTGGAAGATTTGCTGCATCCATGAAGAAGTTTGGGTATGTGCAAAGTAACTCTGATCATACTTTGTTTCTGAAGCGTCATAAAGGTAAATTGACGGCTTTAATTATTTATGTTGATGATATGATTGTGACTGGAGATGATCATGTGGAGATACAGAGTCTTCAGAAGTATCTGGCTTCTGAGTTCGAGATGAAATCATTGGGTGATTTAAAGTATTTTCTTGGGATTGAAGTTGCCAGATCTAAACATGGTATTTTTCTATCCCAAAGAAAGTATGTTTTGGATTTACTTGCAGAAACTGGAATGTTAGATTGTAAACCAATTGATACCCCTAGTGAGCAGAATCATAAGTTGGGGATATATCCCGATCAAGTTCCGATTGATAAAGAACGTTATCAACGACTTGTGGGGAAATTGATTTATTTAGCTCATACCCGTCCGGACATTGCGTATGCTATAAATATAGTGAGTCAGTTTATGCACTCTCCTAGTGTGGATCATATGGGGGGTGTGACTCGTATTTTAAGGTATCTGAAAGTACTCCTGGCAAGGGGTTAATTTTCTCCAAGTATGGCCATACGAATGTAGAAGGGTATACATATGCTGATTGGGCAGGTTCAGCCACAGATAGGCGTTCGACATCTGGGTATTTTATGTTTGTGGGTGGCAATCTTGTTACGTGGAGGAGCAAGAAACAAAAGGTGGTGTCTAGATCTAGTGCTGAGGCCGAGTATCGGGGAATGGCCCATGGTGTATCTGAGTTACTATGGTTGAGGAGATTGTTGAAAGACCTTGGTTTTGGGCCTAATAAACCCATGGATTTATATTGTGACAATACGGCTGCGATTGCAATTGCTCATAATCCTGTACAACATGACCGTACAAAACAAGTGGAGGTTGATCGAAATTTCATTAAAGAAAAGTTGGATGCGGAGATTGTGTCCTTCCCCTTCATCCGTTCAGAGTATCAGTTAGCTGATGTTCTTACGAAAGCTGTTTCTACAAGTATCTTTCTCAACTCGCTTCATAAGTTGGGCATGCGTGACGTCTTTGCTCCAACTTGAGGGGGAGTGTTGGCGAGTAGAATATATCCTATTCTATTTGGGTTTTATTTATTTTTCCTTTTGTATAGATATTATGTAATTAGGATTCCACTTATTTCCTAATTAAACCCTACTAGGATTTGTAACCTGTATTATAAATACCTCCTTTCGGAGAATGAAATATATCTGAAAATATTCTACCCATATTGTTTGACTAAACCGACTTGGGAGTTGAAGGTGGTACGTTCTTATTCGACGTATCTCAAGACCAGGCCACGTTCATGGTAAGATATTATTCACTTTTGAATGCATGTGACTTGCTGAATGCTGAATCCATATTGCAAAATTTTCCCCTAGACTCGCTATAAGGAAATATCCCTGAATGTATTTTTACATGAAAACTGTTTTTCATCTGTTTCCAAACCAGGGAAGTGGCAGCTATAAGATGGTATAAGAATGTGGTATACAAATGTGGTAAGAGTTGCATTATTCATTAAACAAATGGAAAGAATAAAAGAGAGGGTGAGATATTAAACAAACGGCAAATGGGGCACATCCGACAGTCAAAACACAAATCCATAATGGATTCACATACTTCAACTCCATAATGGAGAATGACCCCATATATATCTATATGGGGCGGAACGGTGGCATTACAAATTTGACATAAGTTTTCAACCATTAGATTAGGCTACAATCAATGGCTAAGATTTAACAAACTAATTATTTCCTTTTTAAATAATTAGATTAAGCTGCAAGTTTTCTCTTTAATTTTCTGGGAGGTAATTGAAGTTGTTGGAGTGTTGTTTTTATTTTATTTTTGTTGGCGGAAATTCGAGAATGTATATTATGCCAAAATTTTGAATCAGTTTTTTAAAAGAGTAATGCTATTTAGAAAAACAACATTGACCACCATAGTTGACCACCTTATGTGGCAACTGATGTGTCATGCCATGTGAATTAATGAATGTTGCCATGAGGCCACTTACAAGAAACGCTAGGGTTTTTTAATTTATTTTTTAATTGACATAACAATATTCATTAATTGACTTGGCATGACACATCAATTGCCACATAAGGTGGTCAACTAAAATGGTCAATGATTTCTCTAGCCAAGTTATTTTGGTGTGCACATGATGGATATCCGATATATAATTTGATTATTCCTTTTAACTTTTTTGACATCATCACTATATTCTTTTCCTTGATATGCATATACGGATGATAAAAGAAAAACATTTTAGACGGTCATCTAGAAAAATACAATTTCCAAAATAAATTTGAAAAATTGCAAGTCACACATGATGGAATGGAGGCTAGTCATATGAAATTTAAAAAAAGAAAAACAATTCCAAAATATATGATAAAGAGAAGCAAACTTCTAATAAAAAAAGAAGAAAAAAACCAATGGTTAAAGACAAATTAGAACACAAAATAATTGTTAAAAACCATGTTCCTGATCCTGAACGAGAGACCAGGAAGGAAGGAGGGACGGTTACTGAGATAAGGCATGACGGTTAGGTTACTATCCTTTTCCTCTACATGAAAAAACCACATTAATGTCCTTCGTTTGGGACTCAAAATCACCAAAGAAGACGGCTGCAAAAGCTAATTGACTCTAATCGAGTCATGCTTTTCATGAAAGGAACCCCTGAGGAGCCCAAATGTGAATTTAGCAGAATGGCTGTTACTCTTTTGAAGTATTATGAGGTTGAATTTGGAAGTTTTGATCTTCTTACGGACAATGAAGTCATGGAGGGGATACATAAGTATTCTAACTGGCCGCATTTACCACAGATCTACTTCGAAGGGAGGGCTCGTGGTTTCCGTCACATAGAAACTTTAATGAAAGGTTGCCCAAGTGAATGCAATAAAGATGCTTTTGAATAGAATACACAGTAGAAAAGTTGAACAAGAGAGAAAGCACTCAATTTTTGCGAAATGTGATTTTGATTTTGATGAAGGAAAAAAGATATATTAAGGCATTTGTAATTTAATGTTTTGATTCTTAAAGGGTGTTTATTTGCCTGGCTAATTTCTGTTTCTTTTATGATTTACTTTTCTTTGAATATTACACTCTGTTAGTGGACAACAAGGCAAGTGGCTTTGAGATGTTAACCAATTGATCAATGGATAATGAATTTGTTTCAATAATATAATATTCCATTAAGAATTTTTAATGGGATTACTGTCCAGAAATGAATATATAATATACTCTAAACTGTGGACTTGAAATATTATCTAAATGTCACTTTCCTCTCGGAATTCGTTTTTTGAAATCTATAGTGCCTTAACTATTACTACAAGCATAATCTGACTGTTAATGATGTTGAACCAAACAAAAAAATTTCCAATTTGCATGAACGTATTTCTACCTATATACCAATGCATTTTGTATATGCATGAGCATATTTCTGTGTAGATGATGGTGAAGAACCCATCAAGGAAGAAGTTGTAGGTTTGTTCACGAATTCTACGCAGTATTTCACTTCCTCTGCTTATATAACAAAGGTAAAATGCAAAAGTTAAAGAAAAGTTTTAATAATGAGAATGAGTTAAATGTCGAAGAGGCTGGGCTACCCATGTCATATGAAGAATAAGGAGTTAAAATAACATACATTCAAAGATATTAATAATTGTATTAGACAAGTCAAATAAAATCGTACACATAGAAAAGGGAAGACTTGCCTTTTAGGATCCTCCTTTTTAAGAAAATTAGGAAATTAACTTTAGTTAAGGAGGAGATCATTAACTAATGCCAGTCATATTAAGGTTTGTTTGTTTTTGTAGTCTTTCATGTGTCCATCAGGGATCAATGACTTTCCAATGCCAGTCATATTAAGGTTTGTTTCATGAGATTCAGTCTTCCCACTGTCATAGAAATATCTGATTCAGCTTGCAAAATAAATTAAGAATGGAATCATTGACTGAATTGTATTGCTGCTTATCCAACTCTATCTGTACTAATTTAATCTGCATAATCAATTATTCATTCGTGATGGCTGAAGACTTGCATGATCATTTGGCTTCCTGAGATGCAATGTTGTTTGCATAACTCTGATGTCTTTTCAAACATATTTATATTGTTTTCAATTATCTGTTCCTTAGGAGGGACTGTCTGTACTGGCAAAATACAGAAGGCCTCTTTACCAGTACACGCAGAGAAACAACTAGATCTCGTAAGCGACTTGGGAGTTGAAGGTGGTACGTTCTAATTCGACGTATCTCAAGACCTGGCCACCTTCATGGTAAGACATTATTGACTTTTGAATGCATGTGACTTGCTGAATGCTGAATCCATATTTCAAAAATTTCCCCTAGACTTGCTATAAGGAAATATCCCAGAGTGTATTTTTACATACGAAAACTGTTTTTCCTCTGTTTCCAAACCAGGGAAGTGGCAGCTATAAGGTGGTATGAGAATGTGGTTTATAAATGTTGTAATAGTAACATTATTCATTAAACAAATGGAAAGAAAGAGAGAAGAGGAAATAGAATTTAAAAAGAAAAAAAAGAGGGTGGGATATTAAACAAACGGCAAATAGGGCATATCCAACTATCAAAACACAAATCCGAAATGAATTCGCATATTTCAACTCCATAATGGAGATATATATATATATATATATATATATATAGAGAGAGAGAGAGAGAGAGAGAGAGAGAGAGAGAGAGAGAGAGGGATCCCGTAAATAAGCTTATTTGAGGGACACCCTTGTAGGGTCCACTCCTCATTGTATTTCACCAATCCAAACCATCTAGTGTTTAGATAATCATTCAAAGATAATCTCTACAAAAAATCACATGAATCCGATATCATTTGACCACTCAATTGAGTTATTAAAATTTTAGTACTTTCTTGAAGTACCGTGTTCATTGATTTTGTATGACACAATTGGATGTTGAAATGGAGACTAGTCATATGAAATTGATTTTGATTTTGATTTTGTAGGACATAATATAGTTATTTGTTGAATGCAGGCTAGTCATATGAAATTTTTAAATAAATAAAAAACAGTTTCAAAATCTATATATATAAAGCAAAAGGCAGAGAATGGTAAAACATTCGAAGTACCAGAAAATGCCCTTAGTTAATGCAACCAGTAAGAGTTGAAATTGTTAATTAAATGAGGATAATATGGTAAATTCACACTTTTTCATTTTAAAAATATTAAAAATAAAAGAAAATTCATATAATGGATCCTATTTTTATGGAACACAACTACTATTATCTTTTTTTAATTCTAAAATAAATTTTTAAAAAAAATTTAATTAAATATATATATTTTTAAAAAGCCTATCACCAACGTAGAAGCGCGTGCAGAGAGGCTAGTATATGATAAAGAGAAGCAAACTACTAAAAAAAATAAGAAACAACCCAAAGGTTAAAGACAAATTAGAACACAAAATAATTGTTAAAAACCATGGTCTTGATCCTGAACGAGAGACCAGGAAGGAAGGAGGGACGGTTACTGAGAGAAGGCATGACGGTTAGGTTACTATCCTTTTCCTCTACATGGAAGTGGAATCTCTTTAGGATCTACTCCAGTGTTTAGAAATTGGTTAATTGGTAAAGATACGTGTACTTGATGTCCCGCCCAAGAAAGAGAACCAAGGACTAGTAGCCCTGCTAAATGGTGATTCAACATAGAAACTCACGTAATCATTGACCTCTTGCCAATTGATTATGAGTAGCTTTATCGAGATCAGAAGCGAATTGTGCAAAGGCTTCTAATTCTGCAAATTGTGCCAATTCCAATTTTGATTTGCCAGCTACTTGTTTCATGGCTTTAATTTGAGCTAGGATTCCTACCCTGGAAACAGAAATACCCACATCAATGGCCGGTACTCGAACCCGAAACTAGTCGAATGGAGTAGATAATTTCCTTTATTAGAAATTTTAAAATAGGGAAAAAAAAACCTCCCCAGACCGTGCTTGCAGTTTTCATTGCACACGGCTTTCCCTATGCATACATCTAAAATTCAATCCCTTACCCATACACGACTCTAAGAAAGTTGAATACTCAGTTAATCGACCCTCAATCTTACTGTATGAACATTTCATAATACCACATTAACGTCCTTTATTTGGGACTTAAAATCACCAAAGAAAGAAAAATTGAAACGCTACTTGAGGAAACGAAATTCGAAAATCAAAACTAGAAAGAAATTAATGCCCTGCTTATTAAAGCAACAGCAATCTCACCACCATGGCCAGAATAGACTATCCGAGCAAGTGTTTTAACATCACTTGGCAGCTCAAAGTCTTTTTTGGAAGGGATATATTTTTGAAATATAAAAAATAAGAAGTAATGGAAGTTTTATAAATAAAACAAATACCCACCACGTTATTTTAACCTTTAAAATATTAAATTTACTTTTGTTTTTTATTTTATATCAATTAAGTTATCTTGTTTTAGAAGTCTAATTAATAAAGGATATTTATTTAAAAAGTTTCCCTAAATTCTTTAGGAAAAAGGTTGTTTCCCTAAATTTATTATGCCTCGGTCTTTAAAATTAAATCTGTGTTTTCATTCTTCGTCTTCATCTCTCTGTTTGTTTTTATGCGTTTAGGGTTTAGAATTTGGAAGACTCCGCCATCAATGAGTGGATCATTGAAGGATGTGCAATTTAAGGAGCTTGATAACGCGGTCTGGCCCTCGGGGTGTGAGGCTTCGAAGCACATGGACGAGGTTACTTTTCATCTCTAACTGGGTTTTTTATGGCGTTTTATGTGTGTGTTGGTGTTGTGTTTTTAATCTCTAATTGCTGATAAATATTGTAGGTTGAAGCTGAAGAACAGCCTGAACCTTTTTCAGTTTCTGATGTGCATTACTCTGCCTTTATGAAGGTATGCTTATTGGGTATAAATTAATATATACATGTTTGCTTGAATTTTGCTGTTGATAAACTTTTGTAACTAATTTCGTTGTTGGCTTGGGTTCTACGCTTGTTCTGTATGTTGTTCTTCTCTTGGTCATTTTTTGTTTGTGTTTTCTTTTGTCAGGATGGAAAGGTCCTTGATACATCAGAGGGTGCAGATCCATCTAGTTTGGCCAATAAAGTTGCTAGGTCTGCTCCTGCTCCTGCCAGCCTTGGGATAGTCCAAGAGTTAGCAAAAGAAACTGGATCTTCCCATGAGCAAAATCAAGCGCAAAATGGCCTTGAAGATGCTTTGAAAAGGCGGCTGCAAAAGCTAATTGACTCTAATCGAGTCATGCTTTTCATGAAAGGAACCCCTGAGGAGCCCAAATGTGAATTTAGCAGAATGGCTGTTACTCTTTTGAAGTATTATGAGGTTGAATTTGGAAGTTTTGATCTTCTTACGGACAATGAAGTCATGGAGGGGATACAGAAGTATTCTAACTGGCCGCATTTACCACAGATCTACTTCGAAGGGAGGGCTCGTGGTTTCCGTCACATAGAAACTTTAATGAAAGGTTGCCCAAGTGAATGCAGTAAAGATGCTTTTGAATAGAATACACAATAGAAAAAGTTGAACAAAAAGCACTCAACTTTTGCGAAATGTGATTTTGATTTTGATGAAGGAAAAAAGATATACTAAGGCATTTGGAATGTAATGTTTTGATTCTTAAAGGGTGTTTATTTGCCTGGCTAATTTCTGTTTCTTTGATTCTTAATAAGGCCCTTGCCTCCAGTCAGTCATATTGTTCTATTTGATTTGGAAATACTTTTAGAGAAAAATCATTTACGAGTTCATTGCTCCATTTGGTTAATTGAGTGTATTTCTCCCCAAAAAAAATTGTGTGAGCGTCTCTTTTATTTTATGGGAGGTAATTGAAGTTGTTGGACTGTTGTTTTTATTTTATTTTTGTTGGTGAAATTCGAGGATGTATATTATGCCAAAGTTTTGAATCAGTTTTTGAAAATGATTTCTCCAGCCAAGTTATTTTGGTGTGCACATGATGGATAGCCGATATATAATGATTTGTTGATAATTCCTTCTAACTTCTTTGATATCATCACCACACTTCCTTCTTCTTTTTTTTAATTAATAATGTAATTGCATGCAAACAGATATCATGGTTAAAGAACCAAAGACTACAGAACTAATTGATGAAGATGAAGAAGTAATGGATGAAGATGAAGAACTAATGGATGAAGAACAAAGAAATGAAATTAAGACTTTTCTTATTCTACACCGGGGCCTCCTAGTCCTACTGGTATGCTTTCGATATTTTTTGTGTGTGAATATAAGCGATAGTCAAAACTACAAGTTAGAAGAAGAAAAATAGATAGCCTCCTCTTTCCTAATCCTATTGGTATGCTCTTGATTTTAGAGACAATAAAGGAAAAAAATGCATGCAGCTTCTCTATTTTATGACATAAGATCTTGTATATATGTTAAAAAGATGATTTTTCCAGCCAAGTTGTTTTGGTGTTTGCATGATGTATAACCATTGTTTCCTTCTAAGTTCTTTGACATTACCCTGTTTGTTTTCTTTTTTCTTTTTGTATTTAACAATGTAATTGCATGGAAACAGGGAGAAAGGCTGAAGAATCAAAGGGTGAGGAATCAGAGGGTGAAGAATCAGAGGGCGAAGAATTTGAGGGGGAAGAATTTGAGGGTGAAGCATCAGAGGGTGAAGAACTAACACCTGAAGAAATTGGTATGCTTTTGATTTTGTTTCAATACGAGCAATAGTCTAAACTACAAGTAGAGTTAGGTTTCTCACACACAACACTACCAAGGTGTCATGGGGGTTTGAATAAATGAAATTGAGACTTCTCTTATTCTACACTGGGGCCCTCCTAGTCCTACTGGTATGCTTTTGATATTTTTTTTGTGTGAATATAAGCGATAGTCTAAACTACAAGTTAGAAGAAGAAAAATAGATAGCCTCCTCTTTCCTAATCCTATTGGTATGCTCTTTTTAGAGACAATAAATGAAAAAAATACATGCAGCTTCTCTATTTTATGACATAATATCTTGTATGTTAAAAAGATGTTTTCTCCAACCAAGTTATTTTGGTGTTTGCATGATGTTTAACCACTGTTTAATAATATTGTTATTTGTTGATGGGATCATAGGTGTCATTCCTTCTAAGTTCTTTGACATCACCTCTTTTTTTTTCTTTTTTCTTTTTGTATTTAACAATGTAATATCATGGAAATAGGGAGAAAGGCTGAAGAATCAAAGGCTGAAAAATTTGAGGGGGAAGAATTTGAGAGGGAAGAATCAGAGGGTGAAGAACTAACACCTTAAGAAATTGGTATGCTTTTTATTTTTTTTAATATAAGCGATAGTCTGAACTACAAGCAGAGTTAGGTTTTTCATACACAACACTACCAAGGTGTCATGGAGATTTGAATATGAGACCATAGGTTTGTAAATGAAGGCCCTTGTCCATTAGGCTAAACCACTTTGACTTATTGATCTTAGAGACAAAACAAAGGGAAAAAAAGAATTAGATTGCGTCCTCCCTCCTACTTTTATTGGTAAACTTTTGATTTTATGGACAAAAAAAAAAAGGAAAAAAAAATGCACCCGCATCTAATCTATTTACATATATTCATTGACATAATATCTATGTATTTGTCGTTTTTCTATGTAATGTGCTGACAATACTTATTTCTAGGTTTTATCATCTTGAGTCATTCATTGTCTTTTTAAAATTAATAAAACTTAAATGATTATTTTTAGAGATTTTCTATTTAAACCCCACACTTCTCTTAGTTCACCCCATGTTTTAAGTTCACCTCATCTTTTAATTTAAATTTTCACAATTTCTAAGAAAACCCCACTATCTTCCCAAACTGGAAAAATAAGAAATAAAAGAGATTTTCTATTTAAACCCCACAATTTTCTTTGTTCCCAGCAGAAAAAAAAAAAACACAAACAAATGGAACTCCAAACCCGAAATTTAATACTTTCTAGAGAAAGAGAATAGCTTTATCTCTCTCCAAGAACTGTAATTGGAATTCGAACACTTGGGTATTGTTGAGTTGACAATCAACAAGCCTTTCCATCAACTCCCATGCATATTTAAAGAGGTAGGCTCGTCAATGTTCTACGTCTTTAAAAGAAAAGAGTAATCTGGCAATAGAATGTAGAGGAGTTTGTATTTTTCTAAAACTTTATATGAAGAGTGGTGGGGTGTGTGAGGTGTGTGTATAGATGTACTAGGGTTAATTATTAAGTTGGATGACCTTTTTTGTCTTTTTATACAATAATAAAACTTACAGCTTAATGATTTAAGTATTGAGGTGAACAAAGAGAAGTGCGGGGTTTAAATAGAAAATCTCTATTTTTATTGCTTTTGTTGTATTTAACAATGGATAACAAATTGCACACAGGTGAATGTATGTATTGTTTAAAGGTGGGTGAGCACATTACGCAACTATGCCCTTACAAGCATCATGTCCCAAAGAACGCAACTCTTGGTGAGGGTTGTGAGGTAATTTGCAAGCTTTGCGGATGCTGCTTTATAGGCTCATGTTGTGCTGATTGTGGCCTAAGTGAAGGATGCGCCATTCTCAAGGATTGTTTAATCTGTGGGAACAGTGGCGGAGCCACCTAAGGACCAGGGTGGGCCCAGGCCCTCACTCATATTTTTTATTTTCTCATATTTTTACTTATATGTGTTGCTATATGTTTGCTTCTTGGAGTAAAAACTCTTTTTTTTTTTTTCTCATTCTCTTCCTCTTTTGATTAACTTAAGCTTTATAAATTTCCATTTCTCCTATTTTACATGTCTAAGTAGGGCATCTTAATATTGGGATTTATGAACATTTTTTGTATTTCTTCTCTCTGTTGAAGTATAAATTATTAAATTTTGAGTCTTTAATAGTGTAGATGATGAGATTAATATTCAACCATGTTAAATATGATATTCAAGACAATTATGATTGTAATAAATGGATAAATTATTAATCAATATGAAATGATATTATATTATTAACTTATTAACCCAGTTAGCGCTTGAGGGCTCCTATTCGAATTATTTTTAAAATTTTTGTGAATGGCCCCCTTTAATGTGAAATCCTAGCTCCGCCACTGTGTGGGAAGCTAGGTGACCACTAGCCTTCTAAGTGCCCGAAATGCAAGGGGAAACATATTCCTTCTGCTTTTACTTGCAACGATTATACTAGTTGTTTTACTTTCAACACTCGTCCTTTGAAATAGTAGAGAATGGAGAGTTAATGGTACTTTGGTTGTTTTACTTTCAACACTTGTCCCTTGAAATAGTAAAGAATGGAGAGTTAATGGTACTCTAGAGTTAAAGCAAAAGGTTGATGAAGATTAAATGTCAATGACAATTTAACAAATAATGAGACATTTTTATTTTTATTTTAAATGTTTTAAAGTAATTGTAGACTTGTAGTCTTCAATATGGGCGGAACTAGCAACAAGGCTACCATGGGCTCTAGCCCAGGTAGCCTTTAAAAAATATTTAAAAATATTATATGTATTTTTATGTGATTTCACTCTATAAAAGATTAGTAGTCCACCCAAATATAGCCTAATAACCCCTTGTCCACTCAACCTATGGGCCTACAATCATCTTATATTTAATTTGTTTGCTCAGTTAAGGGCACCTCCAATGGAGATGTCAAATAATATGTATAAAAATTGGATTTGATGGCTAATAACTTTAGTCAAAGGAGTTATGAACTAGCAAATTGAACCCGAGTGCACTTGGGGGAGAGAGGGAGAGTTTGATCCACTTTTCTATTGTGGTGTCACCCTATGTGCGTGGTTTATATGATTTAATGTATACTTTTATTTCTAGAAAAATATAGAAATTGTAAGTATAAAAATAAAATAGAAAGAGCATTAGATTTTAAGCTAATAACTTTAGCTAGCCCATCCGTTAAAAAATTCCTGGTTCCGCCCTTGATCTTCATAGACATCAGAGTAACTCACTTCAGGAAAGAAAATGTCCTGACATATCTAATTCAACTCCTACATATGGCCCCGTATCTCTATGGTTGGTGATGGGACTGCATACAATAAAAGAAAAAGAAAAAAGAGTACTCTTTTATGTCGTTTGTCATAAATGTCATGGTTTTGTTTAGCCATGCATTACTTCCTATCATATTGATGTCTACATGGTGTATTATTTTTATTGCAAATGATTGCAACTTGCAGTACATGGTCTATTATGCTTGAAGATGTGAGAATCCATCTATTTAGAAAATGTCTGAAGTAAAAGGTGGTTTTTATCCCAATATTTTGTTCTTCTCTTATAGGGTTAGTATACTATATTTTAATGGAAAAACTTGCTAAACAACTAGGCATGAATGACCATTGTTATGTTCACCATCATATGGTTTGAATTTAAATAACAAAAGTAAAATGCAAAAGTTTAAGAAAAGTTTTAATAATGAGAATGAGTTAAGGGTCTATTCAATTTAGATTTTAAATGATTATAAGAGAGTTATAAAGTTGATGGAGTTTAATTGAATTCTACAAACTCCACATAGATTTTGACTGAAATCGTGTATAGATTTTAACTGAGTTTGTTAGAAATTTATTATTGATTTTAATGGAGTTTATAGCGATGGCGGTGGTGGTGATGGTAATGGCGGCGGTGATGGTGATTTGTGGGGGAGGTAGTAGGGGTGGCGGTGGGAGTGAGGTAGTGGAGGAGGTTGGGGTGATAGTGATGGTGGTGGTGGGAGTGACGTGGTGGAGGTGGCAGTGGCAACGATAGTGATGATGCTGGCAGTGGTTGTGGTGGTGGTGATGGTGGGGCTGATAATGGGAGTGGTAGTGGTGGTGGAGGTGGGGGTAAGGGTGGTGGTGACCATGGGGGTGATGGTGGGGCTAGTGGTGGGGGCGATGGTGGGTGGTGGTGGTGCTAGGGGTGGCAAAGATGGCGGTGGTGGTGGCGACAACGACGGCGATGACTTTGGTGGTGGTGGGGGCGGCGGCAACAACTATGGTGATAGTCATGATAAGTTGGTGGTAGTAGAAGAAGTGGTGAAAAATCATATTTTGAGAATAAAAATAATATATCTATCAAAATCTCTAGGGAGAAGCAAAGATTTGTCATAGCCTAAAATTAGTCTATTATCAAACGAAATCCACCACTTTTTGTATTTCCTTTAAAATCAATGAGCTTTTGAATATACCCAAACTTTTATGAATTCTTTTAAAGTGGTGATTGAATACATCCAAATTTGAATGGAATTTAAAAAGTCTGAATTGAATACACCCATAATTGAATAGACTTCTATAAAATCGTGATTGAATACACTTAAACTTTTAAACTTCTTTAAAATCTTTTAAAATCTAAATTGAATACACCCCAATGTTGAAGAGGCTGGGCACCCATATCATATGAAGAACAAGGAGTTAAAATAACACACATTCAAAGATATTAATAATTGTATTGGACAAGTAAAATAAAATCGTACACATAGAAAAGGGAAGATTTGCCTTAAAACCTAAACCATAACTTTCTTTTTTGGAAATAGATATTGACCCCAAATCCTTCTTTTTTTCTTTTTTAGGAAATGCAACGATTTGGGGAGGGGGCACTTTTCCTGGAATTCGAAGTGGTGACCAAGGTGGGTAGGGGGAGGGACCTCACCACTGAGGTAAACCCCTCGGTCACCCAAAATCCTTTTAGGATCCTCCTTTTTAAGAAAATTAGGAAGGTAACCCTATTTAAGGAGGAGATCATTAACTTTGGCACTCGATCAGTCTGACAGTGCTATGAACCGCATTTTCCTTCATTGACATCAGTAATTGTGGAAAATTCTTTGCAGCCGAGATCAATATTTTTTTTCCATACCCAAAACAAAACATGTTTTTCCTTTATTTTCAACCAAAAAACAGGTCGTGCATTATGATGGAATGCTCAAAATATGATGTTTACCAATCAAGATATCTTGCGTTGTTAGACAGTTAATCTTGGTGGCATGCAACATTAGACATCATATTTATACACAATGAAAAAGAAAATCGACCAGAAAAAGAAGAAAAAGAATAAATTAACACGAAGTCACAAATGGGGGAGAAAATTTATATGGCATGTAACATCAGACGTATACAGGTCCATTTGACTAGTCATTCGCTGAACAAGCAGAATCCCAAAAAAAAACAAAAACAAAAACCACCATAATCCCATCATCTATCAGATGGCCTCCTCTCATCTGGAACCCCTTGAGTTTCCCCATATGTCCAAAAGGGCTATAATATAATATATTGATTTGCTGCTTACATTATAATTAACAGGAACCTACCTACCAAGCACCCTCCTGCCTTCTTCACACCCTTCTCCCAAATAATGTTCAAGCCCGTTATTACTGTTTACAAAACTGGCCAACCTAATAAATCAATAGAGCAAGTCCATCAAGAACTAAACTCACGAGAGAAATGTTTCCCGAGGCTACGATGATCACGACTGTGTTCCCCACTGGCAGCTATTACGCTTTACATACGTGTGTACTAATAAATCAAATGTGATGTTCTCACTACAAGTGAAATGGATAAATCAAGGTCAGGGCTAGAGGATTTACAACCTGCAAAACGAAAACCTGAAAATAATCAAGAAAACTCAATCTAATGCGTCACAAAATAGTTGAGTTTTATTTAATGGTCACCTATTGATTTGTATTACAATGTTCCTAATTTGTTAACAGAATGGGGAAGGTGAAATCATGATCATTAACTAGAAGAAGACCAATTGCGCAACATAACTCATTGAACTTTCTAGTCATCTTAATGTTATTAATGCGTCCATGTCAAAAGGCTAGTTTGTTATGGGTAACAAGTTTGATGTGGAGCCACAGAATACCCTATACCCTGGGTCAACTGCTCAAGCCAACATGAATTCTCAACAAAATAGTCTTATTCTATACTGAAAGTAACCTAATCGGTCCGCCTTTAAATCCTCCCCCCATCCCCAAAAGAAAAGGAAAAAATAAACCCTAAGGAGATGCAGATACGGAGAGTTCTATACCATACTTGTAAATAAGCAAGACTAAAAACATAGCTGGTATTATCTGATCATGATGAGTTTGATTACTGACCAGGATCATCTTCTAAAATGATCGCCTTCACGAATGATTCTGTATGTCCAATCTGCATCATATGACTCAGTTATCAACAATCAGCAGTGGCGCATCATTCAGTTGTCAATGATCAGCAATGGTCTGTCCACCTTGGAGCTCGTTCCATGTAAAAAACGAAAAGGAACACACCTATAAGTTTAGTCATCTATACAACTCGAACCCATGTTCCACCACACATAGGACAGCAGTAAGCCCAACGGCTGATCCACCAAGTCTCCCGCCCAGTTTGATTAGGTCGACTAGTAGCACCAGGAGAAGCAAAGGCTGAAGTCTGCCGCAAACATCTTATGCACTGCATGCAAATAAGAGTAGAAAATAAGATCCAAAGGGCCAAAAACTATAAGATGGGGAGACAAAAAACCATGGAGGACTTTTGATATCAAACCTTGTACCAAACCCCTTCAAGACCAGTCTTCCATACGGCAGTAACAACATCTCTCCGTGATCCCATTATACCAAGATATGCCCCCAGACCCACAGAAGTGTTTAAGCCAAAGGCTGCATCTCTTTCAGACATCCTGCGCTTCCTAGGCCACAGACCATGGGCTCCATAATAAACCTCACAACTTTCCAATGAGTTGGAACCAAGTGGGTCAGCAGAATTACAAAGCTTGGGAGTATCATCTTGAGGACCCATATCATCTGGATCCGACCAAGGCCCACCATACATATTCCGCCTGTGCCACTCTTCAGCTGGAGGGTGAAGTTCTAACTCTCTGAGTAATAGACCAGCAGCATCTGCACCTCTAGGCCGGGGCATATTCTGTTTTACCATCAGAAAGAGAGAAGAAGATTGTGATTGACACTTAAAAAAAATAAAAATAAAAACTATACATTACTGTATGAACGTCAGGGAATTTTAAGCAACCAGTTAGCAAGAAAGTTGATCCTCATTTATTTTACTCCCAGGTCATTGTAATATCACAGGCCTACATTATCGATGACAAGTGAAAGCAGAACCCATGCAACTCCACCATAATCAGTGGTGTTTTAGGAAACCATACCTGCATATGAGGGCCAAGTGATGCTTCGACAACCTCTGGAAGTACAGTATAATTGCCATCAATGTAATGCAGCCGCACCTGAATGTTGCTGCTTCCCACCTGAGAAACTGGCAATGGATGTGCCAGGGTTGCTGTTCGCCGGCAAAGATCCATAAGGATGAGGAAAAGGACTTTAACCTACGGGACAGCAACAGGGTGCATTATGTCATTCTAGGATCTGTTTACTGATTTTCTTTTATGGACAGAATTATCCAATCAATTGAAAATGCCCTTACACTTAAATTTCAGAATATGAGACACGAAGCTTGAAAAACCCATTTGCAGTTCACAAATCAAATAATAGATATAAGCCAGATATAAACAATTAAAGCCATACATCATATTCAGGGCAGAGATCAGTTAATATGATGCGGACATCATTTGTTAGTTTCCTGATTTATTAGTTTCCTAGATTCTCAAGTTTTCCAGATTTCACTAGGATTTTAGTTTCCAGATTTTTAGTTGGATTTGATTTAAGTTTCCTAGTTTATTTTTACTTAGTTCCTTGGTGGATTAGGATTTCTATTTTAGTAAGGGATTTTTATCCTATTGTCTCTAGGTTTTAGTTTGCTATAAATACCCCCCATGTAGTTCTTTAAAATTCAGTTGTTGAGATATAAAGAAAAGCTTATGTTCCAGAGATTGGAGACTACTTGGTGTGAAGCCAAACCCCTGGTGTGAAGCCAAACCCCTGGAGTGATTCCAGACCTATCCCTTTTGTTCTATTTTCTGTTTTCTATTGTTTTCGCTTCCGCTAAACTATCTAAATACTCAATTCACCCATATCCTACATCATAATACCTCCTCAAAAGTGTATCCCTGACCAGCATTTCCAGCACCCAATCTCGACCTTCCAGCAGGTCCTTCTTCAGCTCCTTTTGCGCCAGGTATGATCTGACCAGCCCGAGCTACCTGACCCTCATCCTGTCTAACCATGGTTGACGATGGCTTTACAGTAACAGAGCTGACCTCCTCCACCTTCCCAGGAGCACCAGGCTGTGGCTTTTGCATATTTGCATCAGTATTTCTCTGTGCACCCCCAACAAAACGAGGTAGCTGGGTTCGACGAAAGAAAAAACAGAAAAGCAAAAGCTGGCATAACCTATGAAGAAAGTGGCAATCCCCAATGAGCCTAACAGCAGGTGTTCCAGGAAATGTTCCTGTGTTGATACTTATTGGCATGAAGGAAGATGGTCCACTGATGGGGTTTGGAGTTGAATTGGGCACTCCATCAGAGGTACTACTAATCTTTGCAATAGCACCTTGTACCCAAGCTTGCATCTGGGTGTTTCCTGTGGCAGTTGTAGTTCCACTTTGGCCTCCTGAAAAAATATAGCATTACATTATCAAAGAAATGCTGCACTGCAAGCAATGCGAAATACGGATACAAAATAAGAGAAGAAAACAATCAGCAACCGTCTCATGACATGAGTATGAAAAATCATGCCACACAAACCCTCAGATGCATCAGAAGATATTCTAACATCTAAATGGTTTGGGATTTAGGACCAACCCCATCTGGTCAATCCTGATGTAGGGCATAATAACTTGATTTTTATTCTTTTTAACCTTTTTTCATGTGAACCCAACAATAGAAATAATCAATTACACTTTTTCATAATGAGAAGACTAAGAGATACTGACCCTGACTTGTTGCTGGAGAAGCAGAACTTTGGGTAGGACTAGCCACCATATTGCGATTGCTGCCAGTTCCTGCAGAACCAGCATGGCTCGCCAATGTGCGACAAAAGCTTGCATAGCGCCGCAAGCGAGTAATGAAATGAGAAGCTAAATCAAGAACTGCATCAACGTAAGCCTGTATTACAGTGCAAAAATTAGGAAATAACAAAGGTGCAAATTTGAAGAAAAACCCCATTTCCATATCAGTACTGGGGCTATACACGCCCAACACGCTCAGCTTGGGCAGTTCTACTATTCATTTCATGGAAATGAGGGCCAAAAAATTAATTCACAACTATGCACCTATATGACTGGATTCCACACTACACTATGACAACACATTTAGCAATTAAAAAAAACAATGAAAGAAAAATACCATGTAACACAACCACCGATTAGTTATCAAAATTTAGACAGTAATGCATGCATTCAGTGTATAACCTTTAACAGGAGAAAATGAAAGTACAAAATTAAAAAGTTCAACAATCAACAGCAAACCTGAATATTTGGAACTAGTGCTGGTTCAACAGCCATTGCTTCAGGATCTATGCCCGATAACGTTTCACCAGATGCCTGCCATGGCTCTGCTACCAAAGCAGATGGATTAATCAATGCTGACTCTATTCCTTTCCCCAGCATGTCAAGCAACAGCCTGGCTTGCATGTCCAGAACCATTGCCCTAACTTCTTGTGCATTTGTACCTTCCAGTAGCCTGCATTTTATCCTGTCTAGGCTCTGCATCATTATAGAGAGAATTTTGTTAGTCAAAACAACAAAAGAAATGAACAAAGATATGAAACTGAAACTGGCATGGTAATGGTGAATGACATACCAATCCCAGTCCCGAACCCAAAAAAGTGGATAAAAAAAGATAACACACATTCACTTATTGTCATGAGCAGATAAGCATGTGAAAAAGTAATATCCATAAGAATTTTGAATAACCCATGTTACGGCCAGAAAAACTTACAGGACCATACTGTTGCCTGTGCTGAGTAGAAGGAAGAGAATGAAAATCTGCATCAAGTACTGCAATGACACTATTCAGATAAACTGCAACAGAAACAAATACCAAGGTCAGAAACGCAGATGCACATCACTTAAGAAATTTTTTGCATGAAAATGCATATATAAAGGAGACATTTATTTTTCTTCCTAAGTTTCATGTATTACATGCCACCATTACCAATGCCATCCTCGGCAGCACTCTGTGTGCATCCAACAGCATCCCACCAATCAACCCCAACCAAAAGACTCCACCAAAACCTGCAATGAAAATCATCAGTCTTATTGAAAGAAAGAGGGAAAAAAAAAATTGATCCCTCTATCTGATGTAACTTAAACATCCATTAAGATCTAATTTTGGGGCCTCAAGGTTCGTCTGGGTGGAATATACAAATGTTAACCGCTTTTAAGAAGTACCTTTCCGCAATTGCACGTTCCCAGGTTGATGAGTTTGTCTTCACTTGACTGCTAGAAACAGCAGGAGGAAGGACACGTATTATTTTTAAAACGGTACGGTCCTTACCACTATCATGCCAAACAGAAGCTGAGCAGCAGCTTGTTGATGAGAAGGCAGGAGTAGCTATTGCAGATCCAACGTTAATCTGGTAGTTATCAACAGGCGCAAAGCTCGGACCAGAAAAGATGTGAACCCCACCCCGGAGAAAAGCAACAGCAATCTCACCACCATGAGCAGAATAGACTATTCGAGCAAGTGTTCTAACATCACTTGGCAGGTCAAAAGGATCAAAACTAACTCGTTTTGACTTCTCAAGGCTAGAATCAGTTGTCTTCCTTGCATCGGAGGTTGCTCCTGATGCAGCTGCTTGGTGACTTTTAAAATCATTAGTTGGTTGTATGCTTGTGTCCACTTTGGACAGCCAAACTGTTTGCATGGGTGCCTGCCCACCAAAACTGGAAGTAGGATTTCCAAATATTTGATGAAGAACAACAGTCTGAAGGGATGATTCCCATCGTTGCACTCTCCATCCTGTAATTGAAGGACCCTCATCTGGATCATAAGGAGACATGTATTGTCCTGCAAAGGTGAAAATCATATGATGAATTTTATGCTTCTAATATAGTTCCTGTGTATTTATAAGAAAAAATTATTCCCTATGCAAAAAAATTAAATTAAATTAAAATAACTAACAAACAAACGTTATTGATCATCATCACTTAATTTCCTAAACCCCATTATCTGTAGATCAGAAAAGGTCATTTTCAAGTTCAATGATAGACAATTAACACTTAACGAAGATAAAAGACCAAGAAAACTAGTGTTGGGCTGTTGTTACCTGAGGTGTCACATTGAATAAAATTTAAAATCTCACGTAAGAATCAAAGGTAAGGTAAAGAATAAGGAAAGAAATAATAAACATAAGGCTGCAAAGATGTCTAACAAATAACTTAAGGACAAAAAATTTGGGAAGAATGTACCACTGGATTAGGAAAAACTGAGAAAGGTGAACAAACAAATGCAACTGACAGCTTGCAATTGAATTTAGTAAAAAGGTTTTCCAGAAAAAACAAAATTATTACCCTCAACAATGACAACAGCAATGACAGAACCACCACGAGTTGGATCAAAGGCAACAGCAGTAACTCCAGATCCCCACGTAGTGGTCGTTGCAGATTGAGCTGCAGCCTCAGGACTCACATATGCTGAAAAATTTGAAACCGGAGAGCAATGAAGTGGTACAGTATCACTGAAATCTGGATCTGTCTGCTTTCGCCCTTGTTTTGCTTCTGATATTAAATAATCTTGCCAGCTAAATAAATATGCAGCCAAAGGGGAAAAACCTGCCCAATTGGGTGGATTTAGTGAAGGTGGGACCCCATTGCTCGTGCTAATCTTCGGAGTTACCTGAAATCCATTTCCAAGTCCAGGAGTGACCTCCCAAACAACAACAGTAGATGGGTTTACAATTGGAACACCTGCCACATGCATGGCACCGCTGTCTGTTATGATAGCATCAGCAGCCATGATCCCACTAGGCCCAGCACCCAAGAGTCCCTTGCTCGTTTGAAACCACTTTGGTGCAGCACTATTCTGATTAGGAGGCCACTGGGACCAGTGAAGCTGAACAGAGCCTGAAGAGAAAACAGAACAAACGCAAAGAAAATTGGGCCACCTAGCTGAAACAAAAAAACAAAATATTGCATCAGATACCACCCAAACTTACACTGTACAATGAAAATTTTAAATTTCATGTTTTTACAAACATGGAATTAAGAGAGGTTGCGATGGAAGAAGAAGAAAAAAAACCTGAATTTTGAGACTGCTGTGAAAGAAATTTTTCTTCAAAAGTTGACTTTGCATTTGAGGCAGCACTTGATTTTGAGGAAAGCCACCTATACTGGTTCATCAGAATCAGGGGAAAAAACAACATTAGAACATCGACATCATCTGAGAGGATGACACCAGTAGACATGAAATGGGAAGTTGATATAATCATTAAGAACACCAAAATATTGCATTTAAATCCAGATGAGTTGACAAAATACACTCAGATAAACAGAATGAGATGCATTTAAATCCAGATGAGTAGAAGCCAACAAAATTGCTTACTGGAGACACCCCTGACAACCACTTTGTGACAACTGCAATATCCTGTTGCCATTCATGCTCTCGTTGCCACCGGCTAGCATCACGTACTAGATTAGCTGGCCCCTATACAGACAGACCAAGATAAACATTTCAATAATAGCTAATCAAAAAGAAACGTTGAGGGAAAAGGCAAAAGCCACATCAAAAAGTTTTAAGGGGAAAAATTCATCTATCCAAGATTTTGGAGAAATCAGTGCGGCAAGTCTAGCTTACTTGAGAAGGCTGAGTCCAGATTGTTATTCTCCCATGGAAATTAGCAATTAGTAAGGCACGAGGGCAAGAGGTAGGCGACCACTCAATAAACTGAACAGAATCACGAGGAGAATCTGCAAAATATATTCAATGTAACAATAACAATTCATAAAGTTAGAACCAATGTTTTTTTTGGGGGGGGAAAGAAAAAAATGGCATCACCAAAAACTAGTGAATTACTCTAACTATATATATATATATATATATATATATATATATATAACTTCTTGAACTAACCTATTGAATAAAAAAACACATGCTAATCATCATATGCCAAATGTCTATTGACGAAGCTTCTCCCAAATTAGGGCATGACCCTAGCTTTAATTCCTTTACAGAACAGCCATAAGAAATGGGAAAGGGTTGAACACTTAAAGCTGGTGAACTATGGGATGCTCATAAAATCAGTAATTAATAACCCTAAAAGCATCAAATAATTTTTCTTGCATAGCTATCTCTGCATTACGGAAACCGTATAATGACCATTGACACTCAATCATGTTCAACCATGCAACTTCACTCTAGCTTCAAAAGCATCTATCTATAAAATCATATGAGAGCTTTGCCTCCCAAAGTACTTAAAAGAGGATTATTAAACCTCCATAGTTATCAAGCAATTCAGTGAACGAGTTGCAGTGCAGCAAAGTTAAGCAAAGAACCTAAAGTCTCTTATAAAGCAGAGTAAATCAGTAAAATACCTGCATTGACATTAAACACTGCACACTCAGTTGGTCGCTCTGGGATCACAATATGTATGGGAATCCAAAAAGGTGTATTTGCATTAGAACTACAGCAAAACCAATAAAAAGAAGAAAAGTCATAACCATACATGAATACAATATAAATACTAAGAAAGATTTTTTTTTTTTTTTTTAACTTAGGCCAAAACTTAACCAAGCTTTAATGCCCATCAACCAGGCTGGCTAGATTTTACACTCTAGTGATTCCTTAATGCTCCATTTGGATCTCAGAATAAGGAAAGTAAGATGCTCTGGTATTCTTAAAAGTAGCTCCAATTCTTAAACATTCTAGGGAGAACCATTCTTAACTTTTCGTAGTGCTTTCTGAATCCAACTAGAACCCCAAAACAAAACTAAATTGTAGGTTCCAGCAATCACAGAGATTATCACAACAAAATAAATCCCACATTTCATGATACAATTAGTGAGACAATCTCTCATGGTCTAAGAAATTGAGCCAATAAACAAACAATGATAACCTTGGAATTCTAGCACATGTTTCTGATGCACAAGCTATAGCATTCAGCTTCCCACACCAAGCAACAGCACTGCGAAACAAATAAAAAGAGTACCCATTATGCCAAATCCTGTGTATGCAACTGAAAACATATAATTTAAACAAAAATATGTATATTTATTATACAACCCCCAAATATCAGTCACCTCAAGAGAAGCATACCAGATGGTAAAGAACTATTTCTTAAAATTTGCACCAAGAAAATCTAGTGTTGTTAATACAATTGTTTATATGTAATTTTTTCATCAAATCAATATTGAGCACAGATACTAATACTGACCATTATAACGAGAAAATCTCCATGAATATCTATGCATGTAAGGTGAACAGGGTTATTTGCCGTATCATGATGTTTGGGATTCAGGAAGTCAATCAATTCAAGTTAGCTTTGCACTTATGCTTCTTCTTATTTCCGAGATTTCTGGTTATCTTTACCAAAAGGCAGATGATAACCTGTAACATCTTTGATACTAAGGCAAGTTATTATTACTAAAACCAAACACGGAATGAAGAAGTGAAAAAAAAAAAAAAATTTGATCCATTGTTGTCGAAGTGGCTGATATCCTTGCTAAATTTACTGAATCAAACAAAATTTGCTGTGATACGGTGTCTGGTAAGGTGGGAAGCAAAGAAAAAGGGTTGAACTTGAAATGTTGTGAGAGATTTTGGGTTTTTATTAATCTAGTTATAGGTATTTCCATATGAACCTTCGCCCATTAATTACTTTCCATGATGTTGAAAACCAGTTATTGCCTTCTTTATTAACTGAAAAGCTCAAGAAGTATTTTCTAAATGTGAATAAAGGGGGAATATGAAAGTTTGAATTTTTCAGTAAATTTAGAATTGTTCTCCATGAACAAACAACTAGCGAGCTCAAACCGATACAAGTGAACTTCCCACCTTACTATACACTGTATAACCAAAAAAAATGTTTCATTTCAGTAAATTTAGAATTTTTCTCCATGCATAAACAACTAGCGAGCTCAAACCAATACGAGTCTTTTCATTTCATTCATGAATCATCATAATAACGCTTGAAACCCAATATCAAATACAATTCAATCAAATGTCCCAAAAGAGAACAACACAATTCAACGAAGAAAACTCAAAATTCAACAGATTGGAGCTCGAATTCCGTTCAACATTACCTAAAATTGCGACAAAGCTCGGGGACGCTCATCTTGTGCTGCAAATTGGACCTGGGCTGCTTGAGCCGAATACAGAAGACGGCGGCGGGACTGACGGAGTCTTCCTCCATGGGATCGCCGGGCTTGTCCACAGGCTCTTCTTCTTCTTCTTCTTCTTCGTCTTCTTCAATACTCTCAATACTCCCAATTTCGGGCTTATCGCTTTCAAGAGACTGAGCCACAGGCTCGTCGTCTGATTCCTTAACTTGACTCATTAGCCCAAAACCCTAAAAAAATTATATATACAAATCACAAAGCAGACAGAGAGAGAGAAGAATGTGAGTGGTGGAAAGTCGCAATTGAAGGCGACATATATCACTGTGTAAAGAGAGAGAAAGAAGAGAGAGAGAGAGAGAGGGTAGTGGGGTTAGTGTGCGTATATGTTTGAATATGTTGAGTGAGAGAGTGACTGGATTTGCGTTTGGCTTTTGTTTCCTTTTTTTTTTCTTTTCGGCTTTTGAAAGGCAGGTTGAGGCAGTTTGAGCTCAATGTTAGGGTTTTGGGTGGTAGACAAGACATGTGATTCCAAAACCCAATTTGCAGGTGTTGCTGTTGGGTTTGGATTTCTGGTGTTTTTGTGTTGGCTGGGCCCCAGCAAGGTTGGAATTTGGCCTAGAGGTCTGGAATTCTTTTGGCACTGGGTTTTTGGTGATTGGCCAAACCAAATCTATTGGCAAACTTGTAAGAAATTGAATGCCAGAAAAACTGTATAAAAGCGAATGGTTTACTTTTCTTTTCCCTTGCCTTTGAATATAATATATATAATTTGGCTTCAGGCATACCTAAGTAACAGTGATTAGAGAGTAAGTAAAACAGGGTTACTTTTAATAAATAAGTTCCCTTCTTGTGATTTAGGAAGCTGTACTTTTAATGCAGACATGGTCACATGAACAAATTGGTTTCATTTAAATGGTGCAAATCATTGGCCAGAATTGAAACCATTAAGACTTTTAGCATGTGTTGGCCAATTATAAGACGATGGACTTTACCAAATCAAAAGCAACTTTTGAAAACAATGCAGACACAGGTAATGGGAAGCATGATATTCCCAGCTTTGATATCCATAAAATCCGTGATTGGAGATGCAATGTCTCTCATATCTACAGGGAGCAAAACAAAGCGACTGGCCACCTCACTAACTCGGGGTATGAGTTACCCCTTAGGGCTTCATCACTATGTCTCTCTCTCTCAAGCTTGTTGCTGGATAATGATCTAGGAAGAGCCCATAGTAGGGCTGTGCCTTGTTAGGTTTCTTTTTTGGGGCTTCGGCCTGCCTTGTAACAAAAAATTAAAAAACCATAAAATCCTAAACGTCAACTGAAAAAACTTCAAATATGTATTCCCAGCCAAAGAAAAAGCCCAAATTATAAGAAGAAAACAAATATACCAGTATTCTTGTATGGAAGACGTGTTAGGATGAACAGTATTATTTAGATGAATATGTTATGTTGTAATTCGATAATTGAGATCATACGTTCAAATTACATTACATGTTTTTGTGGTAGAAAAATGGCCAAATATATTCAATTATACTCCAAGCTGACCGTAGAAAAAATCGAGTCGCTGCCGACAAATCATAGCGTAGGCATTTGTTGACAATTGCTGTGAAAACCACGCATATATTAATTTTGTGACAATGAAACACCCACCGCCCAAATCCACCTTGTTTAAGATTGCTAAAATTTTGACAATACATATTTTTCCTACAGGAAGAAGAGATGAATGGTTGAGAGACTTTGACTTCGAAATCGAAAAACACCCTTCAAATGCATTTGATTTCTAAAGACCTCATTTAATTTGTATGGAAACTAATTGTAGGCGGAATTTTAGGTTGAATTTCTTGGTTTCGAGAATGCGAAAAGAGGAAAGTATGAATGTGATGATGGTACTTCATGGCATCGATGTCAACTGCTTGGTCAATGAAAACGAAAACGGATGCGTTTTTCTTTTGTTGCATTTTAATAACAAAATTAATTGTTCTAACTATTTTATAAATAGTATAGCCGAGCGGCTATGCTACGGGTTTTATTATTAAAAATCATTTGTTGGTTCACCTTCACCTTCACCCTCACACATTGTATTTCAATAATCCGAAATGTTTAATTTTTAGATATTATCTCAATTCAAATATCATATTTACACAAAATCACTTGAATTCGAAATTATTTGACCACTTAATAAAATGGTTCTTATTATAGTCTTATATATATAAATATGAAACAAGAAATTGAAGAGAAGGCACGTGAGTCTTGGGATCACTAGTCTTTTTTGTCTTCTTTTTTTTTTTTCTGGTCCGAGGGATCGCTAGTGTTATGGCTCCTGTTTGTATCTACTTTTTGTTTGTTTACCATGAGCTATTCATTATTCAAACTATACGTCAAGGGAAATACTTGTTTTTTCATGGACCAAGAAAACTTATTCAAAACTAGTATAGCGAAAAAAGAATAACAAAATTTATTCACCATTACGACATAACCCATGAGGATTATACTCTTCAAAGACAAAAAGATAAATAAGAGTCTTTTATAGTTCATTTTCATTTGTTTCACTTTCACCACATGACATTGCCCAAAAGAGGAAGAAACAAAAACTTTATTGGGTTGAATACAACACTTCTTTCTATCAATTTCATCACATTACATATCTCTCTAATCACATAACTTAATAATGATGCCGTGTCGAAAAAACAAGAATTAAAACTATTTGTTGTTTTTATTATATTTCTTAAATGAATAATGCTACTTTTATCACATTTGTATATCATCTTATAACTAAAGTAGACAACTATGTCAATTGAAATTAGTTACTTTTTTTTTTCTTTTATGATTTATTCCAGTATTTATTTTTATAATTTTCTTAATTAAAATATACTTTATTGATTTAATTGATGTGGCATATGATATGGACATGCCACATCATGTGATATAGAAAAATGGAATATAAATGTGGTAAGTGTAGCATTACTCTTCTTAAATTATACAATCATGCACAAACTGCATTTACAAAGTATTGAAAACAAAAGGAATGAGCTGAGTCTAGTAGCGTGGGCTTATAACTAAGCAGAGCATTAAAATGATTGGTTGTTTGATTGAAACCCTCTTGAATGAGGTATGGTGTTCTTGGGCTGTTCATCTAAAGACTAAACCTTGATCTTTGATCTTGGTGGTGAAGTCGCACAAAGCACAACCCCAACCCTCCGGGCCTAGTAGGGTCCCCCAACGACCAAGGTCGGGTAGCAAACCTCGAAAACAAAAGGAATGAAACAACCTTATGATGTCATTATTAACAAAGAAAAAGGAATAATGATGCCATACAACAGAGATAGGCATTAATAGAGAGAGGGTTTGGAAAAAAAACAGAACAGAGAGAGGGAAAAATGGTCACTTTCAAGTCTGAACAAGAGTTGAAGGAGATGGGAACACGCCTAACTAAGGAAGCAGAGCTCGTGCAACGACTCTCGTGATAACAAAAACAGCCGGACCAACCTCCTTTATTTTAATAACAAGAAGACGGCCAGTAAAGCTTTGCCCTTTCTTTTCCTTTTTTTTGTTTTTACATTAAAAAATTGCATATTTTTCAATAAATTAACAATTTCAAGCTCGCCATGGTTGCTGCCCGAAACAAGTGCTAAAACCCAGCTTGGAGAGATCAGGGATCGAAATTGATTGGCCATCTGCAAATCCACAAGGTGGGTTTTCTCAGTTTTTCTTATTTTACAAGGTTGATAATTTCATCTTTGGGTGTTTGATGCTCATTTGTCTGGTATTATGAGGAAAAATTTATGATTTATGATTATAAAACATAGGATTTTGGCAATATGGGTCGGTCCGAATCTTGTTAGCAGGGTTTATCTGATCTAGTGGA
This sequence comes from Prunus avium, assembly GCF_965620075.1. Lineage (NCBI taxonomy): Eukaryota > Viridiplantae > Streptophyta > Magnoliopsida > Rosales > Rosaceae > Prunus > Prunus avium. Next base: position 35,523,750 of record NC_142287.1, read on the forward strand.
GCTGTTTTTCTTTAGATTATTGAACCCCCGAAGATAGAAGAAGTTGTTTATTGTGGACAAGAATGGGTTGTAGCTGCTTTGGTGCTTCAGTTGCTGATAGGAAAAGGAGTTCTGGTCACTTTGGCCATGATCTTGATGGTATGGACATGAATAAATGCCCCCACTTTTTCTGTTTTCCGTCCATTACACTTTTGTTTTTGTTCATGTTACTCTGTTGCATCATCATGATTATTCTTATTCATTTTTGTCTTGTGTTGTGTAGGAAATTTGCTGGAAAATATTAAAACTTTCTCCTACAATGAATTAAGATTGGCAACCGATAATTTCCATTCCAGTAATAAGATAGGGCGAGGAGGTTTTGGAACTGTTTACAAGGTACTGGGATTTTGCAGACGTCTTATCGTAATAATTCTGTTGGGAAGTTTGCAGCCATTATAAAGAAGTAATGATATCTGTTATTTGAATTATATTGTAATTTTGGCTCCAAATTTGTGAATGGGTTGGCTCAAAACTATTTACATCAAGCATTTTTAATCTGATTGCTGACACCTTGAGTTGGGTTTGCGCTTTTAGAACACTTCAAGTTCTAATCTTACATTTTTGACACATAGAAACATTGCTTGGTATGCTAGAAACTCTCACCTATGGTTCTAGATTGGAGAAAAGTAGAGATTTTTTATCTTTCCAGTATTAAGATTTTGCTAATGTCTAGGGCATGGATTTTGGTAATTCATCATGTTGTCATCAAGAATAATAGCCACTCATTCGGTTTAGGTTCTGTGACTTTTTAAGACAGAGTTCTTTCTTTTTCTTAGTTTCGCAGCTTTAGTGGTTGGTCTTATATTGTAAAGGCCAAACGTTGATTATGATATTACGTTAATCAGGATATCTAGATGGTATTCGTCCACGCCATTTCATATTATCTTAGTAGTTTAGCTACATTTTGCTAGGGAACCCTGAGAAGTGGAAAGCAAGTTGCTGTGAAGACACTTTCCGCTCGGTCGAAGCAGGGAGTCCGTGAATTCTTAAATGAGATTATTGCTATATCAAATGTCAGGCATCCAAACCTTGTTGAGTTGATTGGGTGCTGTGTTGAAGGAGCTGATCGGGTTTTGGTCTATGAGTATGCTGAGAATAACAGCCTTGATCGTGCATTGTTAGGTAATTGATCAAATCCTTTAGCATGAAAGGAAGACTGATTTGGGAAAGGACTATAAGTCTAATTTGTTTTCCTTATGTTTGTAGGTTCAAAGAGTAAAAACCTCATACTCAATTGGGAAAAAAGATCAGCCATTTGCTTGGGTACTGCTAGGGGTCTCATGTTTCTTCATGAGGAGCTGATGCCACATATTGTCCATAGAGATATCAAGGCTAGTAATATACTTCTAGACAGAGATATTAACCCCAAAATTGGAGACTTTGGGTTGGCTAAACTCTTCCCTGATAACATTACTCATATTAGCACAAGGATTGCAGGAACAACGTACGTTACTTTCATATTTGTAGTTGATTGTTATTCATTTGTTAAACGTTCCACTTTCCTTGCTTGATTCAATTAGGAGATTTCTGTTGCGTAGTTTTTTTTATTTTTTTGGAAAGATCTTTGTTTTCTTCAGTAATTGATCTTGGCAAATTAGAGATTAGTGTGTTTTAGTGTAACTTCGTATTGGTCTGTCCACTTGATACTGGAGATGCAAGTGAAAGAAACTAGCTGCCATCTTATGCTTTAGTTTTGTTTTTTCGCAGTGGTTATTTAGCACCAGAATACGCTCTGGGAGGTCAGTTAACCAAGAAGGCTGATGTTTACAGTTTTGGTGTTCTTGCTCTTGAAATAGTTAGTGGCAGAAGCAGCGCCAAGGAAAACTGGGGAGGGACAGAAAAGTTTCTCCTCGAATGGGTGAGTTGGTTTTTCCATCATCATACTCGCAGTCTTATTTTGCGTCTTTTTGTGGCCTATAAGGGTTTAGGTCTTATCATTTCTGGTGATCAAGGGATTAACTCTTACTGGAAATTGTTAAACGAGGGATGCTCGAGTTAGTTTAATTATCTGATCTACTAAGAGAATTATTGACATGCTGCACAATCAATTAGAGAACAGGTGGAAATTGTACAGCAAGTTATTGTTTTTGGTTCAATTGAAGTAGTTGATATTCCTTCTCTATCTCTAACCCACACACACAACGGGTGGTTACCTGCATGGACTTATTTCATACTGAACTTGTTCTGCTTCCTTTTATAACTCTCTCTGTTCTTCTATAGGCATGGCAGCTACATGAAGAAGGAAGACTATTGGAGCTTGTTGACCCAGAGATGGGGGAATTTCCCGAGGAAGAACTCCTTAGGTACATGAAGGTTGCATTTTTCTGCACCCAAGCAGCAGCAAGCCGAAGGCCAACGATGAGCATGGTTGTTGAGATGCTCTCAAGAAACATCAGAATCAATGAGAAGCAACTTACAGCCCCAGGTTTCTTCAACAATTCAGGGAGCCTCAGCGGACCTTCTTCAAGTAAAAAATCATCTGCCGACACAACTAGCTATCAGATGAGTTCCGTCCCTGACACTATAACTCATTTAGCACCTCGCTGAAGAAGAATAAGAATAATGCACTTCTTGCAATTTAAAGGAAGACGGAGATGAAATTATCTACTAGTCCACAAGAAGTTATTCCAATAGTTCATACAGTTATCTTCTTTAACCTTTTACACGTTTTTCGCTTCTTCGTCTTTTGTTAGCCAATTTGAGAAGGGAGAGGGTGGTTTGAGCAGAATTTATTTGAGGTTGCGAATTTGTAATGTTATGTTAGTCTGATGCTGTTTTCTTTTTTCTTTTTGATTCAATCGTTATCTTATGTACAATGGAAGAGAAGAATGTTGTATAGTGAAACAGAATTTAATCAATACACACTCTTGACTCTTTTCTCTCCTAGATGCGAACAAGAACAGACCCAAACAAGTTGACCTTGATGGATTCTACAACGTTTAAACTCCAAATTTTGATCTACATTCTTGGTCAACATACAATCATTCATATTCGAATGTTTATAAAAGTTGATAAGATGTGATCGGTTGATGCAATCTACAATATTTAAGGTCACAATTTGTAGTACTTACAGGACAAAAATACTATGGATTCAATTGACCGTCAGCCTTATTAATAATGTTAAGAGTGCCATGTCGATGTTTTTTATTGTACATCAATCCTGGATTTATACAAAATCGTTGTTATTCTCACGCCTAAAAAGCCATCATAAAAACGTGAGACTTTTTTTTAATGATTACCCAACAAAAGACTTGCTGATAAAAAAAAAGGTAATATTAATAAAATGTGTGTAAACAATGACAATCTTAAATCCCAAACACAACACATCCAACACCAAAATATATAAAGACCTCCACACTGAAAGCTGGGGCTAATGGAGGCCAACTATTACAATATTCCGATAATCAGTAGCAACAGAAGCCAGTGAAAAGGCAGCCGATGATCAATTTGAATCTCAAAATAATAAAATTGATGAATAAAATATGGCAGGGTTTGAGTTAAGCAGAGAGGTCCTCGATAGAAGCAGGAGTGCTTTGTTCGGGTGCATCTGAAGAACCGTTAGAGGTGGCATCCTTGGCTTGTGAAGCAGGCACCTCGGCTTCTGTGGACCCATTAGTTTTAGATGCTGCATCCTTTACATTCTGGGCATTTTTGGCATCCTTCCCATCTTTGGGATCTTTAGCTGGAGCCTTTCCATCTTTGGCATCTTTGGCATCTTTAGCAGGAGCAGGTGGGGGTGGAATCATATGAGGTGGAGTTTTATGCTTCAGCTTCAAAAGTATTTGCCGCAGCCTTGATAGATCAGTGGGTTTTCCAGGCTTCGGGCCCTGAACAACTGTGATCGATGGTTTCTTGTCCTGATCCTTCTTGCCTCTCTTCTTCTCAATGTTGGGAACCTCATGAGGAATGAGCTCTGCTATTGCTTTCCAACTTTGCTTGTCAGCGTTTTTATGGAAATTCTCTTGATTAGCCAAGAATAACTGCTCCACATACGAGCCAATTTCTTAGCATTAAGAACACAAGAGCTGGTGTTGAAAAAAGAGTAATTGATAAATGCATTCCAAAATTTACCTTCTCCTTTTCTCTGTTCTCAACCTTGTTGGTCTCAACATTAAGCTTCCTTTTTTCATAGAATGCACGTTTGTACTCCTCAGCTTCTTCAATAATCTGGTTCCTCAGTTCTTTCTCCCTCTTCTCCTTCTCCTCAAGCTGGAGGGCATTTAGACTGTACCAGCAAAGTCAAATTAAGTCATTAATTTTCCAGTGGGAAATCTAACACCACTTCACTTGCAGTTTGCCGGTGCAGCTCAGCCAAAGTGTGTTAATTAAAAGTAGTAAACAAAAAGCATGATCAAATAACTATGATCATCTTACCGTTGTCATTTTGAAGTTGAACCAACCTAAGAAATTCTTAAGTACAACAATTCTACCACATCATCATGCTACAGCGTTTTCATAAAACAATAGTGAAATGATCGGAACCATAGTATTTGAATTTAACATCTTGTAGAACCTACATGACATAAATGATACGGATTTCCCTAATAAATTATACGAGTCCCAACAACAATGATTACGTGTTACTTCATTATTGGTTTGTTGCAGTTAAACTGTTATACCCAAGTCTTTCTCCTAATGGCAGGATGGTTGGAACAAACAACTGCGTAAGGGCTTTTGTTTCCTTGAGTAGATGAGAAACTCAGATGAAATTTGATTAACCTCACAATGACTATCTGAAAATTAATTTTGCATATCATGTCTGGTACAACCATCATGTTCTTTAAGATGCCCAGTGCAAGGCATTTTCCTTATGACAATCAGATCCAAGAAACTCAATAGCAATCCTCATTCCAACAGGGATACAAAAAAACTCCAAGAGCACTCTGCAGTTTACTAACAGCTCCGGCTGCATAGGATTGAAGAGCCTGCTCTAAACTATGCAAACACACAATGAACCACTGATCTATATGTTTACATACAGTAAGAACAACAATCTCTCATGGATTGTATTGTGAGGAAGTAGATCTTTTTCAAGGTATAATGATTAACCTCCGAAGCTTAAGTTGATCAATCTCTTTCCAAAAAGTTCAATTAAAAAACTAACATTTACCTCTTCCCAAGATCACAACTAAAGGAAATCACAGATCTAATCAAATTCCAATAGAGAACACCTATAACTAGCCCAACATCCAAAAACAAACACATAAAATTTTCCTAAAGATGCTGAATTTCACAGATCTAAAGCAACTCACAAAACAAGTAACTAAGTAACCAAAAGGAATCAGATCCGAATCTTACCGCCGCCATTCACGAAGAGCAAAACCTTCCTCAGGCACCATCTCGCTCGGTGGAGGTAGCACGGGACCGTCCGATGTGAAAACGTCATCGTCGATTGCGTGCTCGCCTACACCATAGCCATTTCCATTACCGTTCTCAACGGGTACCGAATCGAACGGGGTCGAGTGGGAGTAGTTGGAGCTCGGATCTTCGAATCCGAAAACATCCGTTGAGGCACCGCCGGCGTGGTCAGCGGATACTTCGGCGTCAGTCGGACCTCCGCCGGAGAAGCTGGAGTACTCGGCGTACTCGGTGTAGTTTTCGACGACGACGTCGTCTTGGTCAAAGTGACTGTTGGAAGCGTTGAGATCGTCGCCGTCAATGCTGAACGCGTCGAACGAAGCCATTCTTCGCTGTGTTTCTCTGTCTAAAGACGATTCAGTGTAAAAGGTATTCAAATGTGAGAGAGCTGAGAGAGAGAGAGAGAGAGAGAGAGAGAGAGAGAGAAGAGCTTTGCTTGGGAACTAATGCAAGCTGATATTTTGACTCTTTTTCCCTTTTTATATAGTTAACGGAGAAGGAGGACGACAAAAAGAAAGAGAAATATTTTTACCACGGATTATATTATTTGAAAATTAGTCTTGCCTTGTCAATAGCGAATTTTGCTGTAAATTTTACACATGGGTTTGATCCATGGATGATGGATATTGGGCAACCACTTCAAATTGTCAAAGCACCAACCGGCAACAAACTGATTTATCTTTTTATTTACTTTTAGTATTTTTAAAATTGAAATAACAATAATAAGCTAGTTATTTTAGGAGCCGTTGATTTAAGCAATAATTAATTGAATTTGATCAATCAATCATAGAGGTTTTTACCCCCATACCGAAGCTAAATGTACCTTCTTCTCCGAGTTGAAAGAAATACCAAGTTCAAAATTCTCTGTCCCATTAATTAAAGGAAAAAATAAAAACCTAGATGTGTTGTGTCTGTGCCAGCATAAGCTCATTGCACGGCATAGATACATCAGGTGTATTGTGCTAAACTGCTTAGAATTCATTGTGATCAATCAAACTTAATACATTAGCTAAATGTGTTGAAAAATTTCCACTCCATCAAATATAACAAGTGAAAAGGGTATTACATTGTCTCAATTTACATCACTAAACAGTTCCACCTCAGGTAACAATCCAGAATTGACACATTATAATATTGCCAATTCCCACAGAGATGGGCACTGAAAGAAAACTGGCAATTGGACTACAGTAACTACCGTCAATGGTTAGTGTGTGCCGTGACTATTGTGTGTAGCCGTGACTCTGAGCATAGCCGAAAGCTGCCGTCGAAGCCATATTTCTTTCTACTTCTGCTATATAAACATCAATAGAGTGTCACAAATCTCCAGACCCAAATAAGCTCTTTCAATGGTCTTGGAAGGAATCTGTCATCGACCGCACAAAAAAAGTGGAGTTACAAGGCGGCATCGCCTTCCAAAAACTTGCGAGGATGGCTTATAAGCATTTGGTGTTGGGGAGGGGGAACTGTTACAAGTTACAACAATGACAGAAAACCCCAAGAATGTTAGGACTCTAATGCCTGGAAGCACCTCCCCGTTCTTTCACAAGAATCTTAAATGAAGCTGCAAGCTTAATCTCGTCTACATGGCTTCTTCAGCCCACATGTTGTAAGAGGCTAGGGCCATTTGGCACTTCTGAATCTCCTTGGTCCTCACCCTTCTCTATAATATGTACTGCAGGCACGTCACATCAGTAGTTATACCAAATTGGGATAAAATGGTGGTACGACTTTCAGGGAACTGGTGGAGCATTTTTCGGATATCTAGCAGAAGAGGGCATTCGTTGCAAAACTTGTGGAAACTCTTGCTTCATACGTTTACTGGACATCCCTTGCAAAGACCTTTTTTCTCATTACCAGAAACACCAAATTAGAAGGGGAGGGAGAATACACAATATACATATAAAGAAGATATTGACTAGCAGCTAACAAAATTTACAAGAAAACTAGGAAAAAGTCTGACCTATGTGCTATTTTGTTATTCTGCAGAAAGTCGACAAAGAAAGCAAGAGAGTTTTGGAATAAACTAAACAGACGATTCATTTTCAAATTATCCTCATAACCCTAGATTTAAGTTGTTGGCGGGAGCTATAAAAGTGTTTATCTAAGTTGCAAGAGCTCTCATGCCATGTGAACGTGAAGCAACAGAAATCAACCAAAAAAAAAAAAAAAGAGGAGTTGAGAGATGAACTAAATCCCACCAAATAATTGGATCTGTTTCCAAGAATCCAACCAAGAAGGGAAAGAAATGAGAATAACTCCTTAACCTTGTTGCTGGGCTTGTAAAATACCCCAGTAAAGTAAACTGGAACTGAACCATCAGGCCCCACAAACACAGTGCTAGCAAGGTTCTGTGGCTGGTTGACCCAACCATAGTTCAAAGTTCATTAAGAAATTGACGAAAATAACTAAACACTTGCAGCTGATGAATTCACACACCTTGGAGAACCCTGACGTTTCTGAGCATATAGCGTTGATGTTAGACTTCCGAGCGCCTTTTCAGCAGCCTAAGGAAAAGAATATTTAGGTGCTCAGATAAATATTTTGAAAATAATTAAGGCCCCAAGAAGGGTAATCAATTGGAGCACAAGATATATTACCTGCATCTTAGCCTCATCCCACGTCAATCCAATTCCCTTCCCCAAAACCTCTCCATCTATTTCAACCTGAAACATGAGACCGAAAGAGAATTTTATAGAAAGAAAAAAGAAGCATGCCTCAAGGATACTAAAAGATTATCCTTAAAATCATGCAGCTTTGAATTCCCAAACAACTGCCAGCATCGACTCTTCTAAAAAGCACAACCAACATGATTTATACTTTCTCACTGCAGACATCCCTTGGAAGTTGAGGGCCCAAAAACAATTCTCAGAGCTCACAAGTTTTTTTGCTTGAACTATAAAACAACTTTCAAACCCTCCGTTCTCATTTTCTCCCTTCGCACCAAAACCCAAAGACCTGATCAGCATTCATGATGATGATTCATTCATACCAAACTCAACTAAACCACCTTTTAATTTCTGTTTCTGATCAACCAAGTGAAGAGGGATGTATTATTCTTGATCCAGTACATGAGAAAGAAAAGGAAAAAAGAAAAAAAGCAATCCCAGTACCAATGGAATCTGCTTTGCAATTCACATTATAAATAAAATTTGTATTCTGAAGTTCTTAAAATGGTTTCATTTCCGTTGTTGCTTTCAACATTTAACAAAGTTTACCCAGGAATTCCGAGAAGGGTCATAATATTCTGCACTTCCAGACGATGAAATATAGAAACTTGAAGACATGAGTGAGCTCAAATACAAACCTGTACATGAACTTCATCTTTCTCGACTGAATTAGTTGAAGGTGGAGGTCGTGGTTGGAAAACTACACCAAGGCCCTCCATCATACACTGAAGTAGTACAAAATCATGAACCGTCAATAAGCATAACATCATTCAGCCACTGCATATAGCAATCTAATTGTTTGGGGGAGGAGAGAGAGATAGAGAGACTAGAGCCGACTATCAAGTTTTGAGTCTTACAAGTTCTTTGAGTGTAGACACTGAACTCATTGACTTTTTAGAGCCTTCCAGCCTAGGATCTAGTGGCCTCGAAGGCTCTGATGAAGTTGAAGATGACAGGGACTCCTCTTTGGGAAATGGCTGGATCCCAAAAGAATTCAAATTACCCGCAAAACCATTACTGTTAACATTAGGAAACTTGTTCATATCCCCATGAACGGACACAGAATCAGGCTTGACACGGGAAAGGTATATATCTGCAAAAACATTGTCAACGATGGTCATACACATTGTCCACTAAGAAGAGATTAAAGATAGGAGCTTTTCTAATCATGAGCTGCAGCAACTACAACCCCAAACAGGCATGATAAGAACTACCGAAAATGGCAGATCACCCTAGCTAGTGGCAATAAATACAACAATAAGAAATCTTACTGGCTAAATTTTTTAGAGAACCCTCAGCAGCCTGGTAATGAGCTTCCCTTCTCGATTTACCACTTCCTTCACCAATTTTCTCTCCAGCAAACCAAGCCTACAAAAGGAAAAATGGGCTAAGCTCATTCACATTTGACATCTCTCCACAAAGAAATAGGCAACATTTCAATTGTAATGTATTTCTATGAAATAAGGATCTTATATATTTACTATTTCTGGTTTATAAAACTAATAAATCACCAAAGCTTAGTGAGTAACCTGTACTATAAAAGCAAAAGCATTAACTATGAGAATATTTTATTGAGAGTTCCATTTTATATCATCTCTCCAGTATGATTATTTTAATAAGAAAAGAATGTGACTCCCTCTTCATTTCGAGACCAAGTTATCAATTTGTGGACGAAGTCCCAAAGATACTAGAAATTTCCCTCATCTCTACAATTTTCTTATAGGTCTTCAGAAAAATAAATGTTGAAATGTACATAGATTGTCTCAAACTCACAGGAATTGTTTCATATATCAAAAGACATGTTAAATTATTTAACTAGCCGCTCACACACGAGCTCACCTCAACAGAACATTAAATTGTGGTTAGATAAGTTCAAAACATGATATCCCTAAGACTAAAGTGGAATTACAAGGTAGCAAGTCAAAGAATTGAAAGTACCTCAACATAAAACTGCAGTTCCGTACTAGCAACCAAAGCTGGCCTAAACTCCACCTGTAAGTTCCCATTTAGAAATGGGAGGAAGGGGAAAAAGAAATAAGATGGAGCACGAAGGTTTGATATATGCAAATATGCTAGACTAACTTTTCTTTTGCAGACAAACAGCGCAAAATACCTTGGCTCCACACTTCATTGCAATTTCCTGTAAAACTGCAGCAGGAGTTTCTGCATTTGATATAGCTCGTCCAGATTCAAAGTCAACATCTCTGTTGCTGGAAGAGGATCGACTTAAGGGAATCTCCTCACCTTCAAAAATTCACATCCCCTTTAAATAACACCACTCTCATGATAAAATACAATAATTGCATATAAACAAAAGGACTGCAAACGAAATTTACACAAGTTAAGAAAGACAAGAACCAATAAAGCTCAATTTAGATAAAAATTCAAATTGAAGAGATGATAACACAATTGGATATTAATACTCAATTAACTTCCAAAAAAAAGTAAACAATCACCTCCATGGTATAGTTTCATAGTACACTGCTGATGGTAAAAGTAGTTTTTAAAAATGTAAGCATTGAAAACAGCATCATCAATGAATTTGTACTAGAATAATAAAAAACCATGGGAGTCATCTTAATATTCAATTGTGCACGTCATAGCTCACCTGACAATGAATGATAACCAGACAATGCATGGTTGAATCTCAACCGATCATCTCTATGAAATGCCTGGAAAACAATAATCTTTTAGCAATGATAATGTTCACCAATTACTAGCAACATCAACCACTCAACATAAAAGTTCAGGATTAAAGTCAGATCAACAAAGTACCAATTACCTCTTTTGGCAATCTCTGGTTTTCTTGGAGAATTCTATCAGATGGAATCGAATTCTCAACCTTAGGGAAAAAAGACGAGTGATGAGGTCGATGCTTCTCAATCTGCACTGGTTCTGGATCTAAAGGAAGATCTTTGGGTACCATCCGGCTCAGTTGCCGTGGGCTCATCTCTTCCTCCACTGGAAACCAGCCTGGACGCGATTGCGCTCGTGGAACAGAGGCTTGCATTGGAGGTCTTACAGGAAATGGAGGCTCACTTGGTGGTTGATCTCTTGTATCTTGGCCATGCTGCAAAATCAGCAGCCTCCGCCTTGTATCAGGGTCTAATTCCGATTCAGGTACCTCACCCTCCTCTCTAGCAGGAGAACTTTGCAAGCTTGGTTCTGCAGAGCCAACATGACCCAAAGGTTTAACTAGTGAAGCTGCCTGAGGGAACTGTATACTAGGAAAAGACATCACTGATGGCTGAGTTGTTGGCAGTGAAAGTGTGCTAGAAGAAGGAGCCACTGTGTACTGAAGAGGAGGAAGCCTTGGATCTATGCTAGTGACTACTGAAGATACCATTGAAGCAGCTGAGGTTGCTTCCTACGAACAAGAAACAGGTTAATATTTAGTTTACTTTAACAAAAATTGCATATACAGATGCAAATACATTTTGCCAAAGTGGAAAATTCACATGTCAAGCCAAAGGGTACATCTCTTCATGTTTCCAGATTCCAGATAAAACAATATATGTGTACATGTATCAATATTGAATCTGTAAATACCTTCATTCTTCTTTCAACCTCAACATCTGTTATGCCATCAAAAGGAAGAGGGTCCCTGTTTCCATTTAAAGCAGAAGAATCATCCTGAACAGCCAAAAACTATTAGTGCAATTATCATTAAAAAAAAGGTAAGCATGGTGTGATGGTTGAGTTTTCTGGAAGAATTCCAGTTTTTAAAAAAATCGAAACTGACCTCTGAAACTAGATAATTGCTCACATCAGGAGAAGGAACATCTTTAATATCGTCTTCATAGAAAACTTCAGGAATCTTTTGTAGAAGACTGTCATCAAATTCTCTGTCATCACATCCAAAGGTGGTGTCATGCTAACAGAACACTATTATTTCACTCATAAAACAATGAATGTCTTCATATAAAAACAGTCTAGGGGTTTTATGTTCTTACCTAAAAAATCCACCTCTGACGTTGCAGGCAACGTTTCTTGCAACACACAGGACAGGAACGGCATTATTTGCCTATAGCAATAAGGACTTACAATCAGTTAAAGAAAAAGAAAAAAAAAAGTTTAAGCAAATGTGTATCATTGACAATAGAGCAGTTTTAACAAAGTTAATAGCCATATGCAATAATGCAAAGACCTTTACCTCAGCTTGAGGAGCATAGTATGGCGCAAATGCAGGAACAACATGCACCCGAGGTTGATCTCTGTCATCCCACACTTTCAAGCGATCATCAATTACCAATGCCATCTTAGGATGGCATAAGCTTTCTTGGAAGACATTGAACAACGACTTCCTTGAACCTATTATAATAAATTAAATAAGTTAATTAAAAAGAGAAAAGTACTTCTCTCTCCAATTGCAAGACAAATTTATAAATGAATTATTACACTTACCAGACTTGACACACACAATGCGATCCAATAATTTGTTCGAGTTTATCAGATTTGAATCAGGATCCAGAAGCCTCCACATTTCTAAAGCATAATCCCTTTCAGCCATTGTGCAAACATAAACCTCAAAGCGCTTGCGCCCTCTTGCAGTCAAGTAACTCCGAAGATCCTCCCATGCAGGTCTCAACCTCACGAGAACACTTGTATCACGAATCTAAGACAGAAACTCTACATTACTTATGACACCTTATAATGATGAAGCAGAAACAAAGTACAGCAAAAGAATAGATACTTTGACAAAACAAAAAAAAGGTATTCCCACACCATACTGCCGAACCGATCAAGCTGATGTTATAATGAGAAAATGACCAGATGAGGATAAATAAATGACAAAGGTAATCAACTGCTACACTCCTTTCATAATTTAAGAGATGAAGCAAGAGGAAAAAAGGCAGCTCAATGGGCTTAAGTTACATACCTGTGGATTAATGCGAGTCAGTATAATGTTTTTCTCATGTAACCGTATAAGTGGCCGAATAATAGGTTGATGATTATCAGACAAGGCTGGAACAGCCTCAGATTGAGTTTTGATCACCCTCCCGTTTTCAACAACTTGATCATTTTCAGCATATTGCTTCAATATAAACTTGTCATCTTGATACCGCTTGATCTCTGCAAGCATGCCAGAAATGCGTTGTGGGTCCACCTCACTGCTTATCTTCCTCTGTAGGGCCTCAATTCGATCCTCAAATGAGCGCATTGTATTTGCAACAATGAGTGTTTCATCAAGATCAAACACAATGCCAAGACATCTAAGGTTCAGCATGACAAGGCAAGAATTGTAGAGTCCTGGTGCAACACTGAATCCCCAGAAATATGGATACCGTTTATCACCATTCCTGGAGTGCATGGCAACCAAATGGAGCTCCTCCCCTCCTAGCGGCATTACTGCAGTCTGTAGATAAGCATGACGAAAATCATTCTCAAGGTTTGCACAAACTACCATTCACAAGAATGAAACAATAAATTTTACTGATGTGCAGCGCAATATGACAAATATCATTGGCACAAAACAAAATTGACATTCTAAAACACCAAAACGATTACAAACCAATTAACGTTAACGCAAAAAAGTTTAAATGATAAACAGAACAAGAGAGCAATTGCATGCTTCCATTTCATAAACGCTCTAAACTGCATTCCAACAGATAACAGAACTGAAAACTTGTCCTGCAGAATTCTGGAGTTCTTTCTCAAAACATCCACCTGCAGCAAATCAACATTATCCATTCTTGTAAAGATAATTCATGCAATCATCATCTCTCCATGGAAGAGAACCCAGCAACCACATGTACAGTAAGATCAATAAGAAATTGTCACCCAAAAAAAAAACCTGCGGTATATTCTTAGCATCAAAGAGTTCTGTCATAGTACATAACTCGGTAAGTTGAGGAATAAAGTTCAACTTCAGTTCTATGAAATAAGTCCACAACTTCAGTTCAAAACAGTTTCAACAACATGCAGAACCAGTTAAAGTTCAGACAGCTCATGTAATTTGGGGCAAAATTGACTGGGTTCAAAGAAAGTTTCAAAATTTACAGTAAATTACACAAATGGGTTCCCTGTGAAACTGTTCAGAGTCCTCTGTAATAACATTATGAAGGAAGAGGGATAGGGTTCATTCTAATCTGAATATTTTCTTAGAAAGAAGGTTCAATTTGAATCTGGGTTTCCTTTACTTTTGCTTTTATCTTCTTTTCTTTTTTTTTCATTCTTGAGTTTTCATTTTCTTCTGGGAGCAGTTTAATTCAATGTTGTTGTGCTATACCTTGTTCTCCATGACACACGAGGAGTGCAAAAGAAAGAGCGGCGTGTCCTGAGACTGCGAGGTCTTTGACTCCATTTTGAAGCAAACACCATGAGAGCTTATGGTATGAAGCACTGCCACTGGTGGACATCTCTCACTTGATTGCGAAAAATAGCTTATTCTGATTTCCTTCAACTCATCAACCAAATTCTTGTTCTTGTTCTTGTTCTCGTTCTCTTCTGGGTATATTTCTACCTCCCCAAGTAACTCTTCATCTTTATACACCACCGACTTATACATTTTCCCTCACCGGCCGAAAACCATCCAAAAAACCCTGAAAGTTTTTATCCCCTCCTTTGATTTCTCATCAAAGTTCCATTCAATAAACACATCATCGATTTCTTTGATTTTCTTTCAAAATCAACGTCGTCGTCAAAAACAAACTTAATATAATCCCATTTTTGCTTTTAAATCACTGATCCTCGGAGAAAAAAAACATCAAATAAAAAAATTTAGGGGTTATTTTCAAGTAGAAGATCTTAGATCCGTGATTGGTGATCCAGCCTTTACAAATAGAAATCGGTGTTTTTATCTGAATTGTGGCGCTAAAGCTAGGGTTTGGCGATAGTGATGATGATGATGAAAAACAAGGAGTCGTCAAGAAGAGAAACCCTAGATCCAGATAGCGAAAGGTCAAAATAGCACTGCAATTCATAAGTCAGATAATTGTATTTATAAAAGTTTTAATATAAAATAAACGACACCCGACTCTTGGGCCAATTTTCTAATTTATATTTTTCTCATGCTATTAATAGAAATTTCAAAAATATCTTATTTTTCTAGATCTTCTATTATTACACAAATATTAGGTTAATGTGACGTGTTTAAAAAAGCAGGGGCTTAGGTGAATTGTAAGTTCATAAAGCTGGGGAAATTTGTGAATTTGGAAAGTTTTGGGAGACGGAGTTGACGTGTTAGATTTTGGGGGTGTAGTACGTGGCAGACGGTGGTTGGTTGGCAGTATATATGGCTGTGGTTTTTTATGGCGATAGATGGCTGTGGTTTTAGATTCTCTATCTTTGACTGCCCCGTCCGCATGGAGATTTACACTTTTGCCATTTTTACTATATACAATTGTAGTGTACGCGTAGTGTGGAAGCGTTACAAATTTGGTAAAAACTATTTTGGACTAAACCCCTTCCATCAAAATAAATTGCGTATCCCCACCAGTTCATCAAAATAATAATAATAATAAATTGCGTATTGAATGTATTAATTTATTACGGTTCAAAGAATATAGTATATAGACTTTTGTCAACCGATAAAAACTAAAACAAACTATTAAGTGTTTTTTCTATTATTATTAAATTATACTTTTTAAGAATTTGCACATCTCAACATAAAAATAATTACGGCATAAATTATATCTCTTTTTTTTTTTAACGTCTAACTTATGTTGCATGTTTTCGGAAAAAAAAAACTTATGTTGCATGTAGCATTTGAGTTACTTACTAGTCGTAAAAAATGAGGCTTTTCGTGTATGCAGACATAAATAAATGAAATTATATCACATCAATTGAGCTTTTTAAAAACTTTAGATGTAAGTTGGTGCTTATACAATTATTCCTGATAGTTTCCTAGATAAATTGGACTCACTCCCTCACTATGCATTTTTTTTCTGTTCTTTTTTGTTTAAATAGACAATGTATTAAGATGCATTTTAAATATCAACAATCATTCACAAACAATGCTATATAGTGTAAAATCGGGAGCGTTACATTTGGTTAGAGTACATACTAATAATCAAAGTTGTGTACAACCATTTTTGTCAAATATCATAAGAATTGTCATTTGTTCTTATTACAAGCCAATCACGATATGTTACATGTTCAAATTCTTTCTTTATTATTATACCGAATGATCAATTTATCCTCATTAGTCTCTGTATATATCTAATTGACTCTAAAGACGAATGACTCGTCCAATCCTTCCATAATTTTGTATTCCCATTTAATCTTACACTGCAAAAAAGCGTAATGCAAGATTTAAGTTCGTACATAATAAACAAGTATGCATAGTGTTTGAAATCAATGCGATCATGAATGTATCATGGTCCACCTAACCTTCAACCCAACCTCACTTCTACAACATAAACAAAAATTCGATGGCCAAAAAAAAATTTGTACTGGTTGGTTCATTTTGTTGATGCTATGTTGAATTATTTTATAAATAATTAAACTGCAAATGCAAAACGTATGAGGAGCTTTTAGCAATATAGTTTTTTTTTTAAAAGGAAAAGAAAAAGTTCAAATTGAATTGAAAAAAAGGAAAAACAGTAGTTATATTTTTAAATTATCCTGGGATTTCTATGCAATTGGTTCTACATGTATCCAGAAAATGAAAGAGGTCTGTTACATCAACGACACTTAAATGTTTTAATTGAATTGATAATCCAGCCGACCACTAAATTGTAATTTATTTAATAAAAATAATAAATATGACTATTGGTTAAATAAGCTGGTCAACCTTACCCACCCTACCAATTATCACCCTGTTGAACTTATTTATATATTTTTTGATGTCATTTCCATTTTTATTTCGTAAACAAAATTAAACGATATGGATTGGGCCATATATCTTTCTGCAGCTAGGCCAATCGAAAAGGGCCTCAATTGGTAACCGAAGCAACAAATGGATTGGATCATGGAAAGCTAGGAGCATGTATGTGTTTATGTTATATACCCATTCTTAATACTAGCAATATAGATAAACCTTATACTATTTAATTTATATAAACAAACCCCAAAAAGGAACACCTGACCCTATTGAACTTAATTTTGAGTATTAAATTACTTTGATGCCCTGTTGAGTGTTTTTAGTTTTTTTAATGAGGTTTTAGGGTTGAGCTTGTTTTAAGAAATCGATGCTAGTTTAGTAATTTATAGGAAGTTCAAAGCCTATTTGTTATGTTGTAAATGAGTTTCTAAAGTCCATTTCATGTAATTTTTTTTTATAATTTGGACCCCTATATTGGGCATAATAGTGAAACTCCCAAAATAAAACTCATACAAATTTTTTTATCAACTCAATTATAAAAAAAAATTGGGTTTAAGGGATTAATCACGTTTTGAGTCTTAAGCTTTGTAATTTTGAGACCAATATGTCATTTCCAATGTTAAAACATAACTACTTTTATTAGTCTGACTCACCTAAGGACCTAAAAATGAGGTCTTGTGAGCACCTATTTACTAAAGACCCTTGGATTTATCTAATGGCACATATTATTAATAGTTTAAACCCTTACTCATACTCCCTATTTAACCCAAATAAATCCTAATTGTTCTAAGTCACAACAAACAATTAAAGAAAAAATTAAAATTAGGGATTCTCGTGCTGCATTTTTTCTTCCTAGACACCACAACCCCTTCCTCCAAAGTTACTTGCCATTTGAAAAAAGAAAAAATGGCAGTTTTGTATGTAAGAGAATTTTAATCCATACTTGTCAAATGCTAGGATGGAGCCATATCTCTAAGGAACTCAAAACTATTGTGAATGACATGACGTGAAGTACTCAAAACTACAGTTGCCACTAGTACCATCACCAACAACAAAAACATGGTAACTAAATCCCCATCAATTACTAAAACCGCACTTAGGCAAGGACCATCAGTAATATAGGTAGCAGAAATTATGAGATGATGTGAAAAATATTGTCCTTTTTTTCTTAAAAGAAATTGTTCATTAAAATTAAATAAGAGATTCAACTTAATATGTTAGGTCATCTTCAGTCATATGGCTTAATGTAGTTGACAGCTATAAATTGAGCCCTCCAAAATATTAATTTTTTAAAGAATAGTATCGGGCTAAATTTTTCCCTCTCCAACCATGTATGGCTATATTTTAAGGCCACCCATATTTTATTACTATGAGAAAAACTATGGTACATGGCTCATACAATCCATTACTATGTATTGTTTAATTTAATTAAACTATTAATTAAATATATTTTATTATTGTATTGTTTATTATTTTGAGTGACACGAATTTAAATAATTTAAAAGGGTAAAAGAAAAAAAACATAACGGCTAGTTGACGTCAGTGCACCTTTTATATCAATCTTTGGATCTGTAGTTGCACGAGATGGTCCGTACTCACACCCATGCATGATACTTTCTCTTCTTGAAAAACACATGCATTAGGCCCATAAGCAAAATTGAACTGGGCTATAGCTGGGTTACAAGTGGCTTGGTTGGAGGGCTAAAGGGCTAAATGTGGCCCTCCAAATTTGGCCAATTTATTTTTTAGCCCATAACTGAAGATGAGTTTTGAATAATTTTAGGGCTACATTAGGCCTATTCCCCATGGCTCAAAATGGCCTTAAGGCCAATTCCTAAATTATAGCTCAAAATCCATAAATTAAGGGTCACATGTGGCCCTTTGGCTAGTGCGGACTAAATATTTAGATGGGCCCTACCTTATGTCACTTAGCCATTATGTGATGTTAGCAAGTTTTTTTTAATTTAAAAAAACGAAAAAAATTCTTAAAAATTCCGTTTTTTTTTTAATTTTTATTTTTTATAAATACCTAACTATTCTTATATAATTTCTCACAACATCTTCATCATTTTACATATTATCCTTCCTCAATTTCATCATTTTACATAAATTCTCACAATCTTTTCATTCTTTTACAAACTTTCCTTCATCCTTTTCCATTTAAATTAATTTTAAAGTTATTTTTAGAACAAGAAAAAATCTAATTATAAATCTATAGGGCTAATCACTTGCTGACACGTGGATGTAAAAAATCATATCTCAAAATATATTTTTCTCTTCTAAAATATATTTTAAATAGAATATAAATAATAGTTTAATTAAATTAATTAATAAATTTACATAATATACTAAAATTAATAAATTTACATAATATACTAAAATTATTAAAATATTAAATTTAGCCCTTTATTACTGGAGATGGTTATATTGTAGCATGATACCATTCTTTATAAAATTATTTTTTAGAGGGCTAAATGTTACCCTCCCCACCCGGAGATGGCTTAAGTGAGTAGAAAGACCTGTTTAATAAATGGATGATGTCGTATTACTTGTTTAATAAATTATAAGGGAATAGAAACAATTGTCGTTTATGTTTAAACCTTAAAAAGACTCAAGTAAACGACCTGTGGTTGGGTGGTGCTTTCGCCAGTTTATGGTTAAGGTCCCCCGAGGCGATCTACCCACGAGCAGCAGGATCCGAATTCGAAATGACCCGAACTTCGTAAAAGACACAAATACCCTCGAATAGATACAATCAAGAAAAGGGTGATTGGGCAAAAAGAAGAAAAGGGCACAGAATTTCACAAACAACGGCAGCCCAAAGCCTTTCAAAACCAAATCAAATCGAAGCCACCAAAACCTTTCAGTCTCAAACCCAAAAAACCCCAAAGTTTTCTCTATCTGTCTCAAGAACTCCTTCTCCTTCCTCTTGAGCTGAGAGTTTCAGAGACCTGGCCATAGCTCTAGCTCCAGCTCAACTTTTTCGTTTTCCAATTCCGTCCTTTTATTTCAAATCTTTTTGATTCCCCGTAAGCCCTTTTCTTTTTTCGTTCAAACATGCCCATCCCTAACTGATACAGCAGAAGCAGCCGAAACGCCGCCGTATAAACGAAGATGATCGTGAGAACGTACGGTCGTCGCAAGGGAGGCATTCCTAGAACTTATTCGGACTCAACGTTAAACGACGCCGTTCACGACGACGACGACGGCAACGACCCCTTCGGATTTTCTCTGTCTCAACCTCAAGAAAGCTCCCAAGACCACCTCTACAGCAGTCTCAATTTCTCATCTGAAGACTCCTCTTCCCAGTGGGCCCACTTTGATTCGGACCCCTACGCCCCCAAGGACTCTTTGAAGCGCTCCTCTTTCGACGGTCCGGTAAACGGCGCCGTTAGGAGGTCCAAGAAAGCCAAGACTCGAAAGGAGGTGGTCCAGAACTCCAGGCCGCCGTCAATTCTCGCGACGTCGACTTTGATGGAGGCACAGGAATTTGGGGAGATGATGGAGCATGTGGACGAGGTCAATTTCGCTTTGGATGGGCTTAGGAAGGGTCAGCCAGTTCGGATCAGAAGGGCTAGCTTGTTGTCCTTGTTGTCTATCTGTGGCACGGCTCAGCAGAGACGGCTTCTCAGGACGCAGGGGTAGGTTAGGTTGATTTAACTACTTCTGGATGGGTTCTTGGATTAAAAAAATTCGATTTTGGAAATGGGGTTATGTCAAATGTCAAGAATTTCTTGATGGGTAATGGTAATGTTAGTTTCAGTCGTTCTTGATGGATATTTGATTTTTGGATACGTGGGGTGTGCGAATTAGAAGTAGTTCCTGATAGTCATGTGACTTGGAGATATGTGTCTCTGTATTTTAAGTCCATCTTCATTGGGTTTTGAGTTTAAAATGAGGTTTTGGAGATGTGCGGTTAGAGATGCTTAGAATTTATTTGAAATTTGCTTATCGAGTGTGTGGATGACTTGCTGTGTTGAATGTATCTAGGGTCACATGATAATGTATTAGAAAATTATATTTTATTGCTAATTTTATTCATCTCAAAGTATCAGGTGTTTTGGCATATCATTTAGGGTCTGTTTACTCCAATAATCTAGAAACTATGTAGTGAGTGCCGACTAGAAATTGTCGTTCACAAGTTTTTGCAAAGTCCTTCTCTATCCAAATTGCTGTTTCATTTTTGGGGAATACATTGATCTGAAGTGCCTTGTTTTCAGGATGGCAAAAACAATAATCGAGGCTATATTGGGTCTCAGCTTTGATGATTCACCCAGCAATCTGGCTGCCACAACTATTTTCTATGTTTTGACAAGCGATGTAAGTCACTTAGTTACTTGACAAGTGATGATTCTAATTTGATCTTCTGAGTTATTTTGGCGTGTTTTCTGGTGCATCCTGGTACTACTTGTGTCTGCTGTGATGCTTCAAAAGTATATATGCATCAATGAAGTTCCTTTTTCTCTTAATAATGATCCTAAAGGTTTGTTACCTCTCACTATTGCAGGGTCAGGATGATCACCTTCTGGAATCACCGAGCTCTATTAATTTTTTGATTAGGTTTTGCAAACCAATTGTCTCAAACACTACTGAAGATAAAGCACCTAAAATTGGACGGAAGCTTCTAGCATTGCGTATGGGTGCTGACATCTCGCAATGTACAACGAAAAGATTAGACTCCAGCTCTGCTGCTATCTTTTCCAAAGTTCAAGAAATTCTTGTAGGTTGCAAGGAATTGAAACCAAGTTGTGCGGATGATGGTGAAATGGGAAAGCCAGAGTTATGCCCAAAATGGATAGCTTTGCTGACTATGGAGAAAGCTTGCTTATCCACTATATCTCTTGAAGGTCTGGTTCTGTGTTGAAGCTGATGGTTTTTTGATTATGATACACATTGTTACATTATATTAAGTCTGGATCTCAAGCATTAGTTAGATTGTTTGTGAACGAGAAATCTAGGCATGAGATTGATGCTTCCTATTGGTTGTAAAGAGCAAAGTAATTTATAAGTAAGAACTTCAAATTCTGTGATGTTTCTTGGTGAAGTTCTTGTCAAACTTTTAGCTGGAGTTTTGGATAGTGCAAATCATTACATAAACTGCTTTTCAATTTTGTTCACTATCCACTGTGCAGTCTAGTATATGCAATGTAGAGGGTACAGTTGCAACATTCTGATATTCCTGATGACTATGCGTTGAATTTTCAAATTGTTCTTTCTTAACCCTTTGGGATATGTCGGTAATTATCATGTGTTTCTTTATCTTTATATCTGCATTATTTTCGCTTTCCCGTTTTATTTGTCCCTGATTGGTTCATTTCTTAATTGGCCTGTGCTTTCAGAAACCTCTGGTACAGTAAGGAAGTCTGGGAGCAACTTTAAGGAAAAATTACGAGAGCTTGGAGGTCTTGATGCTATCTTTGAGGTTTCCGTGAGTTGCCATTCCGATATGGAGGTGTGAGCCTGTATGTTTGTTTGATCTCATTGTCTGTTTCATTATATTGGAAAAAATACCAAGGGGCCATAATACTTCAAACAGTTCTGAGAGATACTTAACTAGTTCTGCTTCAATAATAATTTATATGAGAAGTTGTGGTTCCCTATGTAAATCATAAATTTCTGCGAAGAAATAATGCATGTAATGGGAAAGAACGGCAATAACACCATGCAGCCTTACTCCTTCCAGTTTAATAGAGATGCAAGTTTCTTGTGTTCTTTCACGTATATATTTCTTTAATTTATTGATGAACTAGGACACCAGATTAGTAGCTTTACAGTAATAATGAACAGTTATCTATTTGCCCTCGTTTAGCGTCAGCTTATTTATTGTTCATCATCATTCCTGATTTTCTTGAGTAGTTATGTATGCTAATGACATCACTGTTCGGTCACTGCTTTATCAATTCAATATCTACTTTTGAAGTTTTGTTTTTTCTTTCCTTATTACAAGTGCATCATGCATTTTGAGTCATGATAAGTTGGTAACCAAACAAAGTAGTCATTAAATAATTGTTTTGGTTTTCCATTCGAACCCTGGGGTTTATGGTACTCAATTGTTAGTTGGGAAAATGTATATTTTTTTAAGTGCATGTAATTAATATGCAGGGTTGGTTAAAAGATAGCTTGCCTTCTGCATGGGAAAAGGAAATCGACATGGTGCGGAGCCTGGTTCTGCTTTTGAAATGTTTGAAGATTATGGAAAATGCCACGTTCCTGAGTAAAGAGAATCAGGTATGTTTAGATGTGATTTAGGGTCAGTGGGTCACACACACACACGCACACACAAACTCTCTCTCTCTCTCTCTCTCTCTCTCTCATATAAAATGAATTATTTTTCTGTCTCTTTAGTTTGTAAAATTCACACTGCATACAAACTCAAACTGATACTGCATTATGATGTTGGGTTATTATTATTAATAACTATTGAAAGTGGAAATAAAATCTTCGCATCCATGCTTTCTTAACAGAGCCATTTGCTAGGAATGAAACGAAACTTGGATCCTGCAGGAAATCCCATGTCTTTTACAGAACTTGTTATAAGCGCCATCAATATTCTATCAGGTAACTTATAATCTCCGGAGTTACTTATGATTCTTACTCTTTTCGGCTTTCTAATAATTAATGGCATTGTTTCCTAGGTCTTTATCTGCATAAAAATTTCTCTTCTGCCTCCAATGATGAAAAGTCTTTAAATGTTTCTAATGGGAGTAAAAATGCTTCCGAGAAGAGCTCCGATTTATGTCAGAGCAGCCGATTTTCGCTCACTGCTCGCTCTGTATATTCTATATCCAATTCGGAAACTACCAGCACCTCCATGACTGATACTTATTCAGTGAAGACGGGACTCAATTCTTCCAGATATGGTTCATCCAGTGGTACATCAAGGCATTTAAATGGTGGAAACTGTACATTTAGCTGTGCTTCTAGGAAGGATGTTGGTCTCAGTCAGAGATCCTATATTTCTGAAGATTCCAAAATTGATCTTTCTGAGAGTCAAGATCCTTTTGCATTTAGCTATGATGATTCCAGGAAAGGTTCTGGTCTCAGTCAAAGATCGTATGTTTCTAAAGACTCCAAAATTGATCTTTCACAGGAGAGTCAAGATCCTTTTGCATTTGATGAAGATGATTTTAAACCTTCCAAGTGGGACCTATTATCTGGCAAGAAAAAGATATCTCTATCGCAACAGAATGAGGCAGCATACAGAGAACTTGATAACACTTTGCAGCTGATTATGAGCCAAGAAGCATCAAGTAATGGAGAAAACCATCAGGTGCATGAGACATCCTATTCAGGGGCTGTTGGTAGAGAAGGTTCCGGTCTTCTAGCGGACTGCCTTCTTACTGCTGTCAAGGTAATCCCACAATCCGATATTTTAAACCTCTTTAGGGGTGAGGTTCTGGGCAGCTTATGGGCATTGGTTTTTATGCTGATTTTAGAGATTATTGTCATTCATCTATAAAGTTCGATTTGTTAGCAGCTGTGAAGTGAGACTAGATTTTTCGAATTTTGAGTCTTTTCTAACTTAATATTATTTGAGTGGTCTTTTATTGTATTTTCTCTTTTCTCTTCAGATTGTGGATTCCTTATCCACTCTTTGTAATTAGTTTTCCTACTTTAATAAAATTCTGTTTCTCTAAAAAACAATTGCTAGATGCTTTGTGTTGGATGATATGTAGGTGTAGGGTCCCTTTCTCTGAACCTTAAGATATATCTTTGGTTACTGTTTACTGTTTGCATGATTTAATTTTAGCCCTCAACTATGACTTATTCAGTTATTCTCAGTGTAACTTTTATGTTTATTATACTCATCAGGCGTTTGAATAATAGAAGAATGTGGTTTCCATTAATTGCAACCCCATCTAGATTCTTCTTACAGGTGAAGCCGTTGAACTGTATAAACTCATAAATGTCTTTCTTGGCAGGTTCTGATGAACTTAGCAAATGATAATCCTGTTGGCTGTCAGCAAATTGCTGCCAATGGAGGACTGGAGACCTTGTCTTCTTTGATTGCCAACCACTTCCCTTTGTTCAGCTCATTCTCATCTCCCTTCAGTGAGAGAAGTGAGAATACTTCAAGCGTTGAACTTGGCCATCAGAATAATAGGCATCTTACTGATCAAGAGCTAGACTTTCTTGTTGCTATTTTGGGCCTGCTTGTGAACTTGGTTGAGAAAGATGGCCAAAACAGGTAACTTGGAGTTCTCCATTTTTGTCCAGCTGTTTATGCATTTCATTCTTCAAGCAATTTTGTTATTGGAACAATACATATTGTTATCCTTGTACTCTATTCCCCCTTAACAACCAACCACCTTTTTCATTTTGGAGAGTGTCCAGCTGTTTAAGTGATTTCCCTGTCTGTTCATATTTAACCTCAATTTGTAAATCAATTATGAGAACCCATTACCATGGTTGGTCCAATGAAATGGAGTCCTTGGGAGGGTAGAAAATATATTGTCATCTTCAACATTTCCCCTGTATTCCAAGCCAGTCCTAATTTCATCATTGGGCCACTTGTATCTCAATAATTTCAGACAACGAAAGATGCTATATAATTATAGACACCCTAGTACCTGTGCTGCAGATTAAACAGTCTTAGTTTGTTGTATTTTTTTATATATTCATACTGGCACATTTTATTACTGTCACACTTTTAATTTATAATGGTGTTCCATCCAGATCACGGCTTGCAGCAGCTAGTGTTCATGTACCTAGTTCAGAAGGGTTTGAAGAGGAGAGCCGCAAGGATCTAATTCTGCTTATCTGCTCTATTTTCCTTGCCAACCAAGGTGCAGGCGAGGGAGGTGCAGAAGAAATGATTTTGCCAGTGGGTGACACGTTCTTATTTTCTATAAAAATTTCCCCTTTGTTGTCTTAGTTGTGATTTCTTGAAAACACAAGGGCCTGTCTTCCAAAACAAAAATGAGAAATTGAATTTTTCCTTTCCAAGGTCAGAGAGTGGAGCATTTGTATTCTTAGAATGAACCCATACCAGATAGTTTCTACTTTCCAAAAATATAAACCATTTTGCAAAATGTAATGAACAGGCTCTCAGGTTTTTTTACATATTTTTGGTATTTCTATGTTTTGGGTGTCTTGTCTACTTTCAATATTCTGGGGTGTTCTACTACTTTAGTGTTCATATGACAAATAAAAAAAGATTTCCAGAATGGTGTTTACTAGACATCTGATCATAGTCTTCTAATTCTGATTTTGTTGATTTTGTACAGAACGACGAGGCAGCTGTATTACAAGGGGAACAAGAAGCGGAGAAAATGATAGTGGAAGCTTATTCTGCCCTGCTTCTAGCATTCCTTTCAACTGAAAGGTTGGTTTGTTTTCTCTCTTTCTGTGTATCAAGCTTCTTTGACATATCCTCAATGCAAAATTTCTTTGCTGTCCTCAGTAAGAGCATACGTGATGCGATTGCTGACTGTCTCCCAGATCGCAGCCTGGCTATCCTAGTACCTGTGTTGGACAGATTTGTGGTATGTGTTTTAACTTCTAAATCTTTAACTTCGGTTATTTTTCAGTAATGAAAATACCCCATTTTTTATTTTAAAAAAAATCTAAATTTTTTTAAAAAAATCTAAAATATAAAAAATTGTCCGGAGGGTCTTTCTATTTGTTCACCTCATCATAAGGCCTCCTGTTGGACTTTGGCCAAAAACAGCAATGGCCTATCGTCTGCCCAACTGCATGCTCTTCCTTCAAGGAGTCTTTATCAAATTACCCTGTATTTCTGGTCAACTGATCTCAGCATCTTCTGCACTGTATTGCGGCATACTGTCGGGGACCAAATCAGTAGTTGGTGCTATAATGTGCTTCCAACAAACTCGAAATAATTTATTGATAATCATTCCGGGAGATGAAAATGTATAACGTGTGGTCTATGTAGCATGGAAAAGTATGATAATGGTGCACATAGTTGTTCACTAATGGCAACTTTCATTTCTTCTTCAGGCATTCCATTTGACGTTAAACATGATATCTCCAGAGACTCATAAAGCTGTGAGCGAAGTAATTGAGTCATGTAGGATACGATGAGAGGAGCTTCCTTTCAGAGATGGAAATCCTGTACAGATTTGGCTTTCCTTTCAGATAAATTGTTTACCCAACGCCACGACACTCATAAAGTTGCGATTTCAGCTGGATGCACTCTGTATCGAATCAATCTGACTGCAGGCTTGTTTGCTTGTATTTTTTCTTCTTTTTGGTCCCTCCTTTATGCTATTATTCTTTTGAATCCTTTTAGTTTTTCACCATACTGGAGCCAGGGAAGAGAGACATACTTGTATACGAAATATGATAGCTTAATGAAAATGTCTTACTTTCGTCGGTAGTCCATGTGTGTGATTAGCAATTTTTGTAACTCTTCTACTCTTTTTTAAATGTCAACAATTCTTCCGCAGTTTCTTTCATGGTTTCTGATCAATGTGGTGTGGACGCTACATATTTATTGCCATCGCCAGAACCTCCTCCACTATCAGCACACTAATTTACAGAAACAGTAGGGTAGGCCATTATAGGATGCGACACCATCATCAATCATCATAAACCATAAACATTTGAGTTTCACCCAAACTAGGTTTTCACAAATAAATTTTAGCATGACATATTATACAAATACCCATATAAAGCCTATTTATAGAGAAAAAAACCAAACTAGCCACTTGTCATTTTCTAATCTGTTCTTAGAAAATTTTTAACACAAAAAAACAATGGATTCAAGTTTAAAAAGGACCCCAAGTGAAGGCCCACTTATACCTGTAAGATTTGGGCCTCGCGTTATTGTGTACCTGCACTGAGTCCCAAGCCGACGTCGTATGGTTAAATTTCGAAAAATCGGCCTAGGCGCTAGGCGGCCGCCTAGGCGGGTCCTTTAAAAAAAAAATAAAAATAAAAAATTTCCCTCTGTATCGTTGGAAACTTAAACGATACAGAGGGAAATTTTTTATTTTTATTGGGGATTTATAGTTTGTGTTGTGCAAAGAAATGGGTTCTAATTATATAGAGGACTTGTTATCCAACTTAGGCTTATTTGCAGGTTATTCTAGGATTGAATGTGATATTTCTAGTCTCTGGGTCTTTTTCTGATTCTTGATTATATGCAATGTGGAATTTCAGCATCATTGCCGGAGGTGTCGGTTCTGTCACCAGTTTTGCCAGTTTTGAAAGTGATCATGAAAGAATTAAGATTCATGCATTGGTAATTATTCTTGACCATTTGAGTTATAAATTCTTTGTTTTCTTGGAAGTCAAGTTTCTTCTAGTAAGAGAAAAGATCAAGCAGGGTCATACTAGAATTGACCACATAGACACACATTCAATGATAGCAGATCCTCTCAATAAAGCAATTCCAAATGGTGTTTTCAAGCAGCATGTGAAGAGCATGGGAGTTCTGTCAAGTTTTGATGATGAAGTCTAGTGGGAGCTCTTAATTCAGTTTCGTTCATTAATTATTTTTCTCCAGTTTAAAGTTTGTTCATGGCTATACATTAAGGTAGTTTTTGCAAACAGTAAGTTCTTTTATTATTGCATTTTATAGTTGCTACAGTTTTATTAAGGATATGCAATATTCAGTTGAGACTATGGTATGTTTCAATTAAAGTTTTTGTTTCAGATGCAACAAATTGAGGGCTTCATTTCGAAGCATAAAGAGGGCCTGATATGCTTATATGTTTATGATTCACATTTTAGGTTCATATGGCATATCAGTTAACTTATGTCTTGATGGTGCTTCATGTGTTTAGGAATTCTGTACATGTAACTCTGGAAACCATGTTTGATTGTTTAAAAGCATGAGTTTCTTTAGTTCAGTATGGATATTTCTTCTTGACAGAAGCTTGACATTAGGATTGAGTTTTGGTTTGATCTCATGGCGCCTAAAGTATGTTTGCTGTGGATACAATGGTTCAATACAGGATTCAATGTTTGTGTGTCCTAGTGGGAGAATGTAAGCTTGTATAGGACATCACAGTCATTGAATCAATCTTGAACTCATGTTTGCAAATATAGAGATCAATACAAACTCGTCCAGTAAACTCATTCAGATGTGAATAAAGAATCCTTATGAGTTTAGGAATCCTAATCCTATTAATATTGACATAAATGTACAAATGCTAGGTGTACAAGTTATATTCTAATTGGGTTTCTAATGGGAGAAAATCCAATAAGATTTCCACCAGCTAACAGTATTAATACAGAGGTCCCTGCCTTCGCAAGAATACCCACCAAAACAGTACTTGAGCCCCATTGAGAGTTGGTGATCTAGAGCTTGCAGAAGGTAGAAGATCTTTGTGTACCAGAGTCAGTTTTCCGCAGGTTAGTGCTTGATGAGTTAGAGCTTCAATTGTTAAATCGATCTACATGCCCACTTCTCTTCTTGCTCTGCTTCTCCTTCTCCTTTTGGCCTACAATGGCTTCTATGTCTTCTGTATTTACCTTCCTCTTTCCAAGCCCTCGGCGGACCCCGCCATTTTCTCCCCGGGAAATCTCGCCGTGGAATCTGTAAGTAATTGGGTTCCTGCTTATGTTTCTTCTTCTTCTTCAAGTTCAAAAATTTCTTCTTCTGTGATGTATGTGGTGAAGGAAGAAAATGCGCCTATGTTCTTAGAGACCTATTTGCCTCCTCTGCACAACCCAAGAAATTCAATGGTACCCGTCTCAAAATTTTCACTCCAAAGGCCAAGGCAGATCAGAAAACACAAGCGCAAGCTCAAAAGCTTACCCCCTCAACCAAAACTCTCTCTGTTTTCAACAAGAATGAGAGACTTCTTTGCTGGTAACTCTTCCTCTTGTAAAGTCAGGTTCTTTATGACTTGGATTCGTCCAACACTTTTGGAAACAGGGAAATTGTTGGCTGTGGAGAGCTTGTTCAAGTCCCATCCAAATGCTTGTTTGGCCATAGTCTCAAATTCGCTGGATTCAGAGAAAGGAAGTCAAATTTTGAGGCCATTCTCAGGAATGGGTTTCAGGGTAATGGCAATTTCTCTGGACTTTGATTACTTATTCAAGAACACTCCTGCAGAAGCTTGGTATTATGAGCTAAAGGAAAGGGAAAGTGAATCCTGGTGGAGTTTCTTTGGGTCAAAATCTCTCTAATTTGCTTAGGCTTGCTATGTTGTATAAGTTTGGTGGTATTTATTTAGACACAGATGTTATAGTACTAAAGAGTTTATCAAAGTTGAGAAATGTGATTGGTGCTCAGGCAATTGATGCCCAAACTGGGAATTGGAGCAGACTGAATAATGCTGTGTTGGTATTTGATAAGAACCATCCATTGATCTTCAAGTTTATCCAAGAATTTGCTCTTACATTTGATGGGAACAAGTGGGGTCACAATGGCCCTTACTTGGTTTCAAGGGTGGTTTCAAGAGTGAGAGAAAATCCAAAAAACCCAGGTTTTAATTTCACTGTCTTAACATCCTCAGCGTTCTATCCATTTAATTGGAGCCGAATTCGGAGTCTCTTTCGGGGTCCTAAAGATGAGCTTCACTCAAAATGGTTACTTGCAAACCTGAGGCATATTCGTTCTCAAAGCTTTGCACTGCATTTGTGGAACAGCCAGAGTAGATGGCTGAAGGTTGAGAAGGGAAGCATTATTGATCATCTAATGTCAGAATTTTCATTCTTTTCCAATTCTTCAGCTTCAAGCTCTGTCAAGATAGAATAGGTTGATAAATTATGCATGAGTTACTTTGTCTTATTCATGTGTTACTTTGTCTTATTCATGTGTTACTTTGTCTTATGTACATCTTGATGATCCTGGAAGAGCTGAATGGGAAGGATTTCCATCAGGGACCAAGGCTGCTGCTGCTGGTATGCCTATACCTCTGCTTCATTATTATGTTTTCATAGCTTTTAAATCGCTGATAGATTTATATTTTCTCTGTTGCAGGTGGGATAACTACATTGGTTGACATGCCTCTAAATAGTGATCCATCAACTGTTTCTAGAGACTTTGGAGCTCAAGATTAAGGCCGCAGAGAGCAGAATTTACGTTGATGTTGGTATGCTCTTAAAACTATATATATGTTTGGGGAAGCCATTATACTAAAACTTTTGAGAACTACTGGGTTTTACCTACACACTGTTGGCAGGTTTCTGGGGAGGTCTTGTTCCTGAAAATGCATTCAGCGCATCTGCTCTTGAGGATCTGTTAAATGCCGGTGTTCTTGGTTTGAAGGTTAACTAATCAAGAAGTGAAACTGGCACACGCTTTAATAGAATAGTACAAATGCCATGAAGATGAATTTGTGTTTAGAAATTTTGCAGTATGAATAGAACATTATACCATCCTCATCTGACAAATTTTTCCTTGTCTGTTTTTCTAGTCTTTCATGTGTCCATCAGGGATCAATGACTTTCCTATGACAAATGCCAGTCATATTAAGGTTTGTTTCATGAGATTCAGTCTTCCCACTGTCATATAATTGTCTGATTTAGCTTGCAAAATAAATTAAGAATAGAATCAATGACTTAATTGTATTGCTGCTTATCCAACTCTACCAGTACTAATTTAATCAACACAATCAATTATTCATTCGTGATGGCTGAAGACTTGCATGATCAGTTGGCTTCTTGAGATGCGATGTTGTTTGCATAACTCTGATGTCTTTTCAAACATCTGCACATTGTTTTCAATTATCTGTTCTTTAGGAGGGACTATCTGTACTGGAAAAATATAGAAGGCCTTTACTTGTACATGCAGAGAAACAACTAGATCTTGAAAGCGACTTGGGAGTTGAAGGTGGTAGTAATGATGCTCATTCTTATTCGACGTATCTGAAGACCAGGCCACCTTCATGGTAAGATATTATGTACTTTTGAATGTATGTGACTTTCTGGATGCTGAATACATATTGCAAAATTTTCCCCTCAGACTTGCTATCCCTGAATATATTTTTACATGAAAACTGTTTTTCCTCTGTTTCCAAACCAGGGAAGAGGCAGCTATTAGGGATCTCTTGACCTTGACAAAGGACACAAGGTTTGGTGCCCCAGCAAAAGGAGCTCATCTTCATATTGTTCACTTGTCTGACTCAAGCTCTTCATTAGATCTTATTAAGGTGGTCTTTTATACGTATGTGGTTTTTGTGGGGTCTTATGACTCTAACAGATACAAATGGCCATTCATAACTTTCTACCTATTCAGCTCTATCTGCAGCCACATATTTTATCAGACTTACTGAAAGCAAGTTTTGTGCATAATAGCAGGATGCAAAAAGTGGTGGTGACAGTGTAACTGTGGAGACGTGCCCCCACTACTTAGCATTCGCAGCAGAAGAGATTCGGGATGGAGATACTTGTTTTCAGTGTTCTCTACCCATCCGTGACACTGCCAACAAGGAAAAACTGTGGGAGGCTTTGTTGCTATGCAATCATTCTATGTTTGCCTGTATACATGATGGGATAGCCATCTATCCACCATCAAATTGGTTCTATTTGGTTTCACTGTTTTGTTTCAGGTAGGACATGTTGACAAGCTAAGCTCTGATTATTCACCAACTCTGCTGGAACTCAAGCTTCTTGATGATGGAGACTTTTTCAGGGCTTGGGGTGGCATTGCAGGTTGGCATATTTTTCCTTGCAAATGTTATGGTCTGTGATTGGTTTCAGAAACTAACTGGCATTCCTCAGGGGAATTTGCAGTTTGTTCTTCCCGTGACATGGTCATATGGCCAGAAATATAGAGTGACTTTAGAACATCTAGCTTTATGGTAGAGTGAAGGCCCGTCAGGCTTGCAGGACAAGAATTGAAGGTCATATCATCATCCGTTTTTCCTCTGTTTTAGTGATTTTCATGCAGACAGGAATCTCATTGTACTGATGAATTGAATTATAAATTTGCAGGGAGCAATTGCAATTGGGAACCATGCAGATATGGTAGTGTGGGATCCAGATGTGGAGTTGTCTTATTTTCGTATTTGGCAGGTCCATAGTTGTCATAGACTGTCTTCTGCATTTTTATAGGGATTTTTTAGAACACTTGTGACCTTAAACGGTACTATGATCTTCCAAGGACAAGCAACAGAACCCACGGTTGTGGTTGAAGCTTATAAAGTTCTACAAGATCTACCAAGGAAATGACTGGCCTTGCTTTTTGGCAACAAGCATGTTAACCTATCAATAAGTTTATATAGATAGAAGGTGACATTTACATTAACCTTTTCTACTATGCATAAAAAGAATTATTGTTAATCCGAACATCCAAAGCCGAACACGGAGGATGTAATTCATAATGCACCCCGGAAAAGTTGGAATGTGCGACCAATTCGAGACCTAACGTTTAACTTGTTGGAGACCTGACAATACAAAAAATGAAAGCAGATGAAGTGAAGCGACAAGAAGAAACAAAATAGAGAAAAGTATTTAAAATCAAGAGGAACAAAGCAAAAACCGGATGGGCAAAGAACTAATAAAGCAATCAAATGACGTCTCCATTTTTACCTGTTAAAAGTGCCACAAAAACTCTTCAAAGTCAGTATTCTTAGTAGAGCTAGGTAATCCCTTCTTCAACTCGTTCTCATTGACAACAACATTCACAGCAAATGTTGCACAAACTGGCCGGTGGTCAGATAATTGGGACTCTCCACGTATGTAAGAAAGTTGTGTAATCCCATTTCCGTACCATAATATTCTATCACACCTGCAATATGGAACTAGTTAAAAATATTTGTCAAATGTAAATTTGATTTCATAAGTACATTCTTGCAATCCACATACCAAGATGGGGTTCTTCTGTCTTTTTTGGATGTCTCTGTCTCTCCCAAATAAGCATCTGAGTTATACGAGTATTTGTATGTAGGTGCAAAACAAATTTTTCCCTCTTTCCATCCTTTGAATACTCGCTCTGCTTCTTTTTCAATATTGAGCTATAAATACAAACAAAAAATTTATTAATGCACAACATGAGAGAATTAGAATGTGTAGGTGATAGAAAAAAAAGAGACGGAGAAAGCAAAGTATATGACTCAAAAATGACAACCAAATGCCTTGGACTTCTCTGGCAGTGAAAGCTACAAAGTTTAATTATATTTTGGATAAATATGAAATGAAATGCAGTGCTCATTTCCATCACCAAATGGATCATTCATTGAATTGGTACTAATGCAATGCCGGTTTTGTTAAATTCAATTACCTGGTCTTTGTCAAGAAGTGCATTCAAATCATTGTTGTTCAGAAGTTGCCGGGTTTTGGAGTAGCTCAAAGCAATACGGTAATTCAAATCCGCTAACCATATGACCACACTACATTCATTTGCAAAAGCATTTAGTCAGATAACCAGTTTCCATAAATGTGAGAAAATATTGATGGGTTATAAATAAGGATGAAAACACCATTTAAAGATACTTACTCGTGTCCTAGAATGTTATCTGGCATCCTGCTATGAGTTGTTTTGCAAATATCAGGAAACTGAGTGTTCTTAATTGTCTCTGACACATCCTGATTTCTCTTGAGCTCATCCCCCTCTTTCTCACCGGATGCTAAGTGATTACAGACAAAGCAAAAGCTTGTCAGATGGAATAAAAAACGTACAGAAATACAGCCCTGCAAGTGAACAATAATAACCTAAGCTTACAATAAAAGGTGATATGTTCAATCATGCACAACTGACAACAATAAACCTTTATGCTTCTAAATTATTTTAGCAATACCTTGTTTCCAAGACATCCCATTATCCCACGATTTATACGAGAGATTTTTAAGTGGCTCACAAATGGTATGTGCTCCTTCCTTGCCCAAATTGTAATAAAAATCCCCACCAATTGCGTACTAGCTATAAGGCTATACTTCAAGTGGTCGCTAATAGACGGCATGAACATTTCCGATATATCAAAGTCATTTGATTCATCATCTTCATTTGGCGTGCAGTTGCAACTCTTCAACCTCTTTTTGCTCTCTGTCCTTAGAGTCTTACTGAACTTTTTAAGTGAAGGCTTAGAGGAAAATAGTGAACCACTGGCTTTGCTTTTTGAAGACCCATCTGGTGATTTGTTCAGTGACTGATTGATTAAGCTAAGCCATTTTGTTGCAGGTTTGTTATCTTCTAGAACTAGCACATTTCCAGTATTTAAAGAGATAGTTTCCTGAAAACTGATAGTAGAAAGCACAAAAATATATGAAAGGATCAGTTAGTATCTGCTACAGAAGCACCTTTATAACATGGAAATACATTTTCTTTTTATAGCTTCTACTAAAGTGATGTCAAAAAACTGCACAGAGAGCACAAAGTCACCATGTTGTAACACAAAGTGACTACTTTATTTGTATAGCTTGTCTCTTTGTGTTTTCTTGACCACACTATCATACTCAAAATGTTGTTGTGACTCATACAATATGTATGTTTTGAAATCAAGTACCTAAGTACATGTCTGCCGCGCAAATCTCACGGCCTGGAGTTCCGGGCCGAGGGGATATGCGTTAACACACGCGGTTTCCTGCTTTTGGGTGCGGTGCGGTTGTGCGCGGGCGTGCCAGCACGGTTTACCGTGCGTCGATGTGTTGATGAGTGTTGGATGGATAAGTGGTGCGCCTGTTTGAACTCGTCTTCCTAATCAAACGATTGTAGCCGAGAGAGGAACTGGTCTCGGCTGTTAGGTTCACGGCCTGAACTACAAGGCTGTTGAGTGATGGTGTTGGTGGTGGATTTTGGGTGGTGCTCCGGCGCGCTGCTCAGGGAGCGACGGTCGTGTGATATATGGGGTGAGTGAACGAACAACAAGGATGGTGCTCCGGCGCCTTGAAAATCAAGAGTCGTATGATATATTGATGAATGTATTTTCCTTACAATCTAACACTACTCCTAGGAAAGCAAGTAAAGATATTGAAAGTGCATTACAAGAAAAAATAAGTTGCTCCGTGGGAGGCTTTGTTTTGGTGTTGAACCCCTTGAATGTAGCTCGAGTCTTGTATTTATAGGAAGAGTCTCTAGAGGAGTAATCGAGGCTAAAAATCTGCATGGTGGAGCCTGATTGGAGCAAGTGGGCAGTCCAATCGACATTTGGAATCGTGAAGTATGGTGGTGTGACCCCAGAAATCCCGGTGAATCTCGGCCGCCGCTCTTGATCGTGGGTTCTGAGCTTCTGGCCGTGGAGACGCATTTATGGCCTGGATAGCTGGTGAACCAATATCTCAGGCTGTCAGAATTCTTGTGAGAATGTCCACGTCTAATCACTCTGATCCTCATCACCAAATCCTGACTTCAGTCACTTACCACCTTCCCTCATGCATTAAATGCTTCTTTGTGGCCAGTGGGTTTGCTGCATTAAACAGGCACTACTTCATTAAATGAAGCCTGGGACCCTGCTGTCACGTGATGATTTGCTTTTAATGCCTTGGCCGTGATTTTGTTCGGCCTAGGCTTCGGCCTGCGCTTGAGGCCGAGATGATCATGCCTTAGCATTTCTTCTTTTGTCTTTAGGAAGGCGAAGTACCCTGGCGAAATGCTGCGTTTCAGTTTTTATGAACAAGTGCCAGGGTCGAGGGAAGGGGCTCCTTCGGCCAGCTTATGGCCGTGATTTATCAGGCACAAACAGTACACAATCTCATTTGAAAAAAAATTGTCATACCAAATCTCTCACTACTGGATGGATGCTTTTTGGGTGGATGTGAGGGGGAAAAAATGCTAACGGAAAGGAGATGCATATTTTACACGAAATGTTGCAAATGAAAAAACAAGTAATCAGGTCCCTAAGAAAAACAAAACGATATTATCAATTTGAAACTGTACAAATCAGAAGGGAACAACAAAGTAAACGAAAAACAACGAATAGAGAAACCATACCCCAAGACATAAATGTTTGTTTCATTATTAACTTGCAGAAGATCGTCCAGATTTAGGCCATTATCAAGAGAATCAGGAGATTTCCCTCCTACGTTCCATGTTGCTGCAAAAACTCTACAAAACCAAGGGAAGAAATATCAAATGTTAAAGCTACGTATAGTTGTCAAAGGGTACAAAGACAGAAACAAGAACTTTTCTGTGAATTGTAGAAGATATTGTGATTACCGCAAGGACTGAAGCTTTGTGCCACTTATAAGTTGAGCGTCAACTGCGGGATTGGAGTGTGGTTCTGAGAGAAGATATGAGCAACGAAAATTTCATGGTAAGGTGTCAAATTTATAAGAATTCTAGGTAAAGCAAGAAAAAAGTTTCTTTACATATTAAACTTGCCCCTAAGGAACCAATTATTTTAACTCATATCATAAGATTTAGGCTTTTTATCACAAAACATCCCTGACGTTTGCGAAACTATCAAATTGCATCCTTAAAGTTTTTTTGTATCACTCATGGTCCCTAACGTTAATATAGGTGCTCTTAAATAGTCCATCTGTCAAAAAAACTGTTAAATTCAGGGATATAATCATCAAATCAATTCAAAATTATAATATATATATATAAATCTTCTCTCTCCCCTCTTTCTTTTCTATTTCCTATCCTTCTCTCCTCTCTCTCTCTCTCTCTAAAAAATAACCATATCTGACTTTGCACCGCCATTTGAGAACCAGAGAAACAATAGACCACTCATCCCATGTTTTCTCTTTCCCATTTCATCTCCTCCATGTTCGATTTTTTCAGCTCTCTTTTTTAGTCAATATATATCAAGGATGCAATAAACAATGACAGCAAGAAAAAAAAACCCATAAATTAGTGAAAAAAATCAACTCAAAAATTGGATTGTCTTAACTAAATTAAAAAATCATCTCGGAAACCAATGTCTAAACAGCAAACCCATGTTTCAGACCCAAAAAAAAAAAAAAAAAAAAACCAGGGAAAAATTAACTCTTTGTTTGTGGAGAAGCTTTTGTTTGCTGTCAGAGATTGCACTTCAATTTAGTCTGGTGTGATATATTTTCGTTCTAAATTTCTGTTCATTGAGCTATTGGTATGGACTAAAGCTTGGGAAAACACTTCAGGTGGGAAGAGAACTCAGAAAAGCACCGGGAAGAATAGTGGTCTTTTGCTGATCAGTTTGCACAACCACTCCTCCGAGACCAATTCAAGCTGCATGATTTTGTTCACAAGGGATCCATCTCCACTCCAGTGAATCAAACAAAGAAGCCAACCCTTCTAATTGCAATCATAATGGGTAAGACAGTCCACGCCCCATTTGCCATACCTCCTCCATTGATATATATTGACTAAAAAAGAGAGCTGAACTCGGGGAGAGGAAGAAAGAAGAAAAAAAGAAAGTGACAGAGAGAGAGAAGAGAGAAGGAAAGGAAACAGAAAAGATAGAGGGGAGAGAGAAGAATTATATATATATATTTTATAATCTTGGATTGATTTGACAATTATATCCCTGGATTTAACAGTTTTTTTTTACAGAAGGACTGTTTAAGAACACTTATATTAACGTTAGGGACCATGAGTGATACAAAAAAACTTTAAGGATGCAATCTGATAGTTTCGCAAACGTCAGGGACCTTTTGTGATAAAAAGCCTAAGATTTATAGGAACATAGAAAGAGAAAGGAGATCTAATCCAAAATATTGGTTTTGAGGTAGAGAGGGAGGAGAGGGACATGCTTTATGCTTGCTACCTTTGTTGCAATAGCTAGAATTTCAAACATGAATATACGTAACCATTCGTCCCCTACCTTGGTCCCCTCCCTGTAACAGTCAATATCTTCTTACCAGCAAAGCTATTTTAGACCCAAAAAAGTTAAAAGTTAAAATTATTGGTCTTACTTACCACTTTGATGTGCACATTATTCTACCAAATTAATTCCAACCGATCCAATTATATCACAAATCTATTGAAATAATTAAATAACGAGTTGAAGACCATATGTGTATCCCAAATACATTGCCCAATTTTTGTACTAGTTGCTTATCCTCTCCTATCAATAAAATTCATCGCTTTCTCTCCAAAAAGCCTAGCTTTACTAGTACATTACACGTCCAAATTAATCATCCCTATCTTACCAAAAAAAAAGTTAAAATAAGGTTAAAAAAGAAAAGCAATATCACATATTTTTTTTTTAAACAAATGGAATTGTATTCTGCTATCTCCGTAACCAAAAAGAAAAGGAAAGACAACATCATCTGTACAATATGAGTTCCTAATTTCGAGGAATATCCTCAGTTTTTTTAGGAGGCAAAGAGAGAGCACATTGTCTGCCCCTAGATTTTCATTGATGGGAAACAATGATGATAAGTGCTTGTATTCAAGACAGAATGAAATTCAATAGACTCACCAGAGAAATCAGATGAGCCACTTCCTTCTCCCTTGAAAATCTTACGGATAAAAGACTGAAACAAAAGGGTAGCATAAAATCCAATTAATTAACTAAATCTGATTAAAAAAAGACTCTTATCTTTGACAAAAGATGCAGATTTTGAGAGGTAGAATTATCCAATTTCTTCAACTACAGAAAAGAGAGAAGAATAAGAAAAAGAACCTTCTTTTTCACGACTTGATTCCCTAGATTCATTTCTGAAACTGCTACTGTTTTATAAATTGGATTCACAGACCTTCGGAAAGAAACATATACAGATGCTGCAATTAGATACAGGGACGGACCCAGGATTTCAAATTGGGGTGGGCTAAATTTACATTATGCACAAACCTAGAAAACTCGACTCGAGTGAATTTCATTGATCACAAAAAAAATATATCCTAATCAAGAGGACATAATGAGTTTTACCCCATAAAATTCATCTAGTACATGTATCTTTTTTGTTTTCTACGAGTAGGAGTGTGTGAAGTGAAGAATATGTTATTTTCTATCAAAGTCAACGTATTCTTACTCCCTTAGCAGCTAGAAAGAAAGGCCGTCCACCATTTAAAAGGAGGAAATCTCAGTTGGAGCAAGCAGTCAAGAAGAAACAAGATAGTAAAAAGAAGAAACAAGATAGTAAAAAGAAGAAACAAGAGAGTAAAAAGAAGAAACAAGAGAGTAACAAGAAAATCAAATCTTGTGGAAACAACACTAATGGAGAGAAACAATTGAATGTATGCAAGTAAAATGGATACAGTTTTTATTTATTTTCTAATGTATTATTTAATCAATAAAGTATTTAATTGTGATTGTCCTTGAATTTTTATGTAGGATTTGCAGCCAATAGATTTTGATGATATTGGCCATATTGTTGGTTTATCCACTTCTAAAGGTGATGGTGTAGTTGGAACACAAGAGAGCATTGCTATGCAGGTATGACATGAATGTTTTGTTTTGATTGATTGTTTTGTTTGTTAAACTTCATTATTAGTCATTCGCTCTAGTACCGTTGTAATGACTAATATTATGGATACATTGCAGGAAAATATGGCCACATTTGTGGGTTTTACTCAAAATAGTCAATTAAATCAATTGTATAGAGGGTATGAGATAGGACATATGGATCATCCAATCCTTCATGAGAATCATTTTCTGGTAGTAGAAAAGAAATATATACATGCCTGGCTTTAGTTCTGGAGGAAGTGGTGGCCAACGAAACTGATCATTGGAAGCAAAAGAATTGCACTTGCAGAAGTTGTTAACACTTTGAAATTGAAAATTTATCCATTTTTTGTTAATGTAGACATTTTTCTGTTTAGTGTTGTAATTGAAAAGACCATATTGCTTTAATGTAGACCATATTGCACTTGAGATTGATTGGTTGTAGTTTGAGATTGGTATTAGTCAAAAAGCAAGAAACCTCATTTGAAATCAAATACACTCTAGATATCATGGAAGTGAAGCATACAGCGGCAACAAATCCCCAGTTTGCAACAGGTCCCCAAAAGTGAGTTGTTTTTTGACCAACTGGACCGTTCTTTTTGGTAACTGAATAATTCTGTTAGGCACTCGCCAGCAAAAAGAAATACAGAAAAAGAGCCAGACAAAAAGCTCCAAAGAACCAACTAAAAAGTTGCTAGCTAACATGCCCAAGACAGAGCCACAGAAACAAAATTAGATCATAGCCACATCAAGAATACAAATGATTGATAGAGTTCCCAGGCTCCCTTGGCAATTTTCCCCAAACAGCAATTGATGAGGGGTTTGGAATGAGACTCAACACAAATGTGAGAATAGCCTTGGTCAGCAGCCAAAGAAAGACCCTCAATATTAGCCCGAGCTTCAGCATCCACATCAGATATTCCTGCAAATTTTACCACTTCTGAACTCCCCATGGTGATTCCTAATAATTATTCCAATGCCAGTGTGCCTAGAGTTATTGAACCATGCAAATTTTACCACTCAAGAATGCTCAGAATAATGTCATATCACAGCTGCTTAGAATCTTTGTAAGGTCAAAAGAAGAAAAAAAACCATTCAACAATGACAAGATAAGTAAGGGCAAAATCTGAACATATAGGCCTCGTTTGCCATGAAAACTTTCATTTGCACAACAACAAGAATTCAACTTTCATGTGTTGGAAACGTAAACAACGAATGCACTAAAGCATCAAATGCATAATTAAGATAATGATTTTAATTGCTTAAATGAACATCAGAAATCATTAAAGCACTTCTTCAAACGATCGATATACCCAATTGCAATAACAAACATTTAAACACTGCAAAGAAAGACCCATGATTTATCCTAACCAAAAAGATTAAAAGAATCTCAAATATTGTTAGAGAATTCAATCATTAAAACTCACACAGTAATTGAAACAAACACAAGATCTTCACGATGAAAGAGAAGCACTGTGGGGATGAAGGAGACACCGACCATAGAAGAATCACTTATGACGAACAAGTCCTAGAAAGAAATAAGAGATCAGAGATGACATGGTCTGCGCCAGAGCAGAGATGGGTGGGCTTCGCTATTGCTGGAAACAGAGTCAACGATTGATGATCTGAGTTGCAGGAAGGTCACAAAGGCCGCACGGTTTATCCTGTCTTTTAGGTTTCTGTAAAGTGAAGGGTGAAAAAAATATTAAAATATTAAAAATATTAAAAGCTCATTTAATGATATGGCATAGCCAACTCAACAGCCACATCAGTTGGTACACAAATATGGTACAAATAGATAGTCTCCTAGCATTACCCTAAAAAAAATGGAACACTGTTGCTTCAAACTGGTCTCTCACAAGGACTTATTCGAGGTCATCGCTGGGGGTGCGTGTGGACGCATCACAGCCATTCAAATTAAAAATCATTTTAAGTTACATCCGGTCAGATTTTACCCATTAGAAAAACAATAACCCGAACCCAAAAAAGCTTCACTTCACTTCACTCTCCCTCACCCATTCCTGAGATCTTACCACCTGCTTATCTCGATCCTCCCAGGCATCACACATGGTGATTTGGGGGGTTTTGCATTGCTAATTGGGGGTTCCTGATTCGATTAGCTTCTGCTTATTGCAAGGCTGGGAAGAATGCTGAGGTGGCTGCTGAAGCTCTGGCTATGTCTGTCTGCACCTAATGGCGAGGCAAAGCCAAGGGGTGAAGAAGAATCTTCACGATTATCTCGCGATAATAGCTCTAAGAAGCCATATGTATCAATATCAAGCAAATGGGAATTCCAGAGCTTCAAAGCCCAAATATCGTCCTGTTTCAGTGGGCAGTGTTTCAAGCATTATCGGGAAACGATCTTCCTGCTAATTGCTTGATGATTAGTACACAATTTATTTTGAATTTGCTTGGATTGACACTCTTAGTTTTGACTTTGAGGCACAACAAATTGGGTTTTGAAATTTTCGATTGCAAGCTGGTTTATGGCTTTGGATTGTTTGATTTCCATTTTTAATTCGATGTATACAGGGACGGACCCAGGATTTCAAATTGGGGTGGGCTAAATTTACATTATGCACAAACCTAGAAAACTCGACTCGAGTGAATTTCATTGATCACAAAAAAAATATATCCTAATCAAGAGGACATAATGAGTTTTACCCCATAAATTTCATCTAGTACATGTATCTTTTTTGTTTTCTACGAGTAGGAGTGTGTGAAGTGAAGAATATGTTATTTTCTATTAAAAAAGAAAATA
This sequence comes from Prunus avium, assembly GCF_965620075.1. Lineage (NCBI taxonomy): Eukaryota > Viridiplantae > Streptophyta > Magnoliopsida > Rosales > Rosaceae > Prunus > Prunus avium. Next base: position 35,566,506 of record NC_142287.1, read on the forward strand.
GGGGTATTTTCAACCAAAAAATGGGGGCTTAGCCTTTGGCCCTTTTTGTACCAAAAATAAATAAAAAAGGAGAAGGTTTAGGGTTGAGTAACTGACCCTGACTTATATCTTAATATTTCTAGTGCAAAATTGCAAAAGAAAAAAAAAAAAAAACAAAAGAAGAAAAAGTCCAAAAACAAAACAAAACGAATGACCATAGACTCATAACAGTGGAGCACCCAAGTGGCCCACAACCAATAAAAGAGTGCAGTGCGTGGTTGTTTATTGGCTGGGCTGAGTATATTAGTTTAGGCTGAAAAAAGACAAAGTTACCTGGGCTATAGCCCAGGTTAGCCAAAGGGTAGGTCCGTCCCTGGATGTATATGTGATATTTAAGGGTTTTTATTTTTTAATGATGTTAATGTGTGAAAACTAATCTGGGTTTATTTGGAATCTGCAGATAGTTGCGGATATGATATGGAAAAGGTACACTATTTATCAAATTCAAAGCCTTTCCCTTTCCTCCAATTGATGTCATTTTATCTTATTGTTACTTCTGGAAACCTCCAAGGCAGTTTCTTGACAATTTTGTGGTTTTTTTTTTCTGGACATTGTATGCACAAAATAATTTGCCCATTTTTTCTGCTATTATACAATTATTTTCTCGTATGCTAGACGTTGGAAAGATACGTAGAGTACTCCAAAGCAATAACTTTCAATATTTTTTTTTTCCTCAAATACCATTCAGAGCATGGAAAAGCTGATTAATTTGCCAGCTTCAGACAAAGGGAACGAACTCGTCATTAGATCCAGTGATAAGGTTAGTAAAGCTTCCAAGCTTTTAAGAACATAGCCCCAAACAGGATTTTACAGGGACATTATAGAGTTCAGCAGCCATTTTCATTACCTTCTTTATTGTCATTAGTGCAGCATCTAAGTCTTGCTTATTCCATCAAGAATTTTGATCAGTCATCTTTGTGCTTTTGAAATGCCAGCCAGATGTGGTAATAACTAAACCATGTGCCATGTGAAATGAATCCTACTGCTGCTATGTCTGTTAATGTGTACTTTTCTCTCTTGTAAATATGTTGTCATGCTTAATTGTTCTCTTCCGATCCATTTGTCAACTAGTCAAGGGTAAATCACCCTTAATTGTTCTATTTCAATTAATTGTAAGTTTTTGGTAAATTTTACTGTTCTTTTCTTTATGAAATTGAAGATGTGTAGTTATTGAAAATGTCTTATAATTTCTCCTATTTATAAAAATTTGGTCGGTTGCTGCATAGCCTACATATTTAGGTCATGGACTAAAATTCTTAGTCATTTCTCTATGCTTTATGCATATAATTTTCATAAGGGAACAAATTAGGATGTACTAATTCCACAAAAGGAGAAGAGACGCAATTCATGGATGGCATACACTACACATGCACAATAATTTCGGTTGAGGAGATTAAACCATTCTCCCCTGCAATTGATGCTAATTTAAGATTTCCTTTAGCTTGTTAGAGATTGAAGTGCTACTTAGATGGAGGTTTTTATTTATTATGGGATTTATGCTGAAATTTTAAATTTCATATTAATATTGTATGTTTCTTTGCAATGTTCAAAGAAATATTTCCAGGTTGTCTGCAGCTTATTGCTGATACAAATTACTTCTTGTCACATTTCTATCTGTTCCACCCTCGACCTCGACCTGCTGCCTCAATGGACAAGCCCAAGAGTTTGGAAATGGTTGTATATTAATATTTGTGTTGGCAATGGCATTGAGGCATTCCAAGAACTGTTACGTTATGTTATGCTTGTGTTGCATTGTGTATAACTGCTTTGTGATAAAAGTGATTTATATAGGAGCTCCGTTATGGTTTTGAGAGCTCGCTAGTCATTACTTTTGGCTTTTGGCTTTAGAGCAAGTCCACCCATGAAGGCTAAGGCAAGGCAAAGGCAAGGCAAAGGCAAGGCAAAGGCAAGGCAAGGGCTGCCACTATTCATGTGAATAGTGGCAGCCTTGCCTTAGTTGGTTCCACCCTTGGAAGGTTAGGGCAAGGGCAAGAAAAAAAAGAAGATTATGCAACAAAATATAAACAATTTAGAAAGTGAATAAAATTGTTATGTATTTTATAGGGAAAACATCCATAATATTTTGGTTTTTTTTATAAAAAAAAAAATTGAATTTTTTTGGAATTTTTTGGAATTTTTTTTGCTCGCTGACGTCAGCGTGACATCAGCGCCTTTGGGCTTGAGCCCAGGCAAGATTTGCCCGTGGGCTTGCCCAGGCTGGTGGGTCCCATGCCTTGCCTGGGCTTGTTCTCTACCGCTGGAGTCGAATTGGGCTTGCCCGAGCAGCCTTTTGACCGGTTTTGCACCAACGCTGGACTTGCTCTTAGGGCATCTGTTAAAATGTTTTTTCTTCCTGTTGTCAATGGCACGTGTTAAATCCCCAGCCACAGCAGTGTATTTCAGCACTTCCCCTCCCCATCGCTGTAATTTTTTATAAAAAAATGCTCACTCAGAGTTAGGCTCCACCATCATCTTTAAGCCTTTGACTATTTTACTGAGGACAAAATAAACATTAATAACATCTCAACAACCAGTGGACGGGTTATTGATATGCCGTTGATAACATTTAAAATCATTTTAAAATTCAATTAAACTCCATCAACTTTATGACTATTTTAAAATAATTTAAAATCTAAATTAAATACACCCTCCTATGAACATTCTAAAAGGTATCCATGCCTAAATTATTTATGACTTAGGTTTGCACGTTTTGGTTGGAGCTTTTTATCTTAAACAATTCATTAAAAAAATTACATAAAAATATACTGAAAATTACTACAAACTCCTTATGACATGGTCTTCGATTATGGAAGTCTAAAATCACGACTCCATGTATTTAAGTTCATTGTAATCATTAAATCAAAGAGTATTAGGTGATAGAACATTGACTATTGTGTTCGTTTGTTTATAAACAAAGTTGAATTCTTGTTATCACTTTGCATTTTTATAAGTCAAAGTTAAATTTTTGGAGCTTTAGAGTGAAGAGAATGTCACAAGAAGTTCATATGAATTTTCGATGTATTTTTCTGATTTTTAATTTATTTATTATGAATGTAGAAGTTAAATCTTAAAAAACATAAGAATATTAGATAGAATGTCACGTGTCAATAGCGGAAAGGGGCACCATCACTGATTCAGACGAGTGGCCTTATACAAGAGAGACACATGTCATTTCTCTTTATTTGTTGTTTATAAAAAGACAATTCAAAAAATTAAATTTAAAGATACATAAAAAATTGATATAAACTTTTGACCTTCGATTATGGAGGTCTAAAATCACGATTTCACATATTTGAGGTCATTGGAATCATTGAATCAAATAAACAAGAGCGTTTGGTAATAGAAATTGGAGATCCCAACAAATATATCTGCAAAATATAAGAGAGAATGAAGTTGGTACCTTAGGAATAACAAGGAAATCAAGAACTCCAAGGAGGTCAGTGATAAGGTCACGGTAGGAGGTCTTCTCGGGTTGGGGAGGCAGCACAGACAGAGCTACTCTAGGGCTTGGGGTGGCCTGGATTAAAAAGAAATGATTTGTCCAATTGAACAAGTGCAAGTATTCTCCCAATGTAACCTTAAAGCCAAACTTAAAGCCAAACTTAAGCACTCTACTCGTCTTGCTATGCTTTTCATTTTATGATGGAAATCCTATAACATGAATTGAAGTGCTTGACCCAAAAAAGGAAGAAGATATATTTATTCAAAAACTTATTTTAGCATGACATATTATATAAAAACTTATATATAACTTATTTGGAGAGAAAAATCCAAAATTAGCTGCTTGTTATTTTATAATTGGTTTTTAGTGTGTTAAAATTTAATAAGAATCAATTAGAAAATAACAAGTTGTTAGTTTTGGGTTTTTCAATCCAAATAAACTATTTAAGGGCTTTTGTTTATTATATCATGCTAAAATGAGTTTATTAGTAAAATCATACATAAATAAATAAAGTTTAATTGAATTGGCAGCCAAAAGTAATGGAGGACAATAATCAGATATCATTAGTGACCACATAGGGGTAAATTGTTTCATGTTGTTGAATAGACCAAACTCCTATTTTCCTTGGGGGAGAAGCACAACGGATCTCCACGTGCCTACAAAGAGTCGTTTAAGTATGATTTACTCGAACCTATAAAGAGTCATTTAGAAGAAATTTGGTAAATAAATCTCATCGTCAATAAGTAAAAACTAGTGGGCTGTAGATTTTGATAGATAGTGTCAAAGTGCCTATCTGGACTTGATTAAATTTTGTTACACTTAATTTGTATTTTACAGGAAAACCCCGTGAGGCATATGACTATTCAGGAAAACCCAATACAATTAATTTGAAGAGGGCGGGAGATAGCGATCTTGCTGGCTATTGAGTGGAAACCTGGTGCCACCTACAGGCTTGGGAAGTGGACTGGACACCAATGGCAATCATGTGTCTTTTTTTTGGGTCAAAGGTATCATGTGTTTTTATTCCATGCAAGACAGTCCAATTCAGAGGATAGAAGTATCCGTGTCAGCTGGGATTCTTCTACAAACATTTCGTAGAGATTGAGAGAGAGAGAGAGAAAGAGAGAGAGAGAGATTGACATTGACATTGACATTAACATTTGAGCTGGCACGTACCAGTCTTTAGCCGTAGGAAATCACGGTGATTCTGTGGGTCCCAACTACTAGTTTGGGAATTTTAGGGTGCTAAAAAGAAGTTGAAAAAAACCATACAAGATTTAATAATCAACAATTAAATATAAAACTTATATATAAAGGCAATATGCAAATGACGTAGGTAAAATTGTATTATAATAATTTAGGTGGTATATTACCAACTTATTTGCTTCATGAAAAAAGTTGGTTACTCCAAGAGATTAGGCAATGCAAGTATACAAACTATTATTATATTATTTATTTTCATCTTTTACATTTACTATTATATTTTATAGAAAGTAAGTCAGAGAATAGAGATGATATTTCGTTATAAAAAGCAAGTGTGGCCTAATATACCTATTCACTTTGAAGTAGGTAACATTGCCTTGTTGGGAATAGTATGTATGTTTTGCCTACTTCCTTGGAGCATGAAAATGTTAATGTGGCAAGACAAATGAGGTTTGCCTACTCTTTTGTCTCTTCCCTTAGAGATACACAGAAAGAATGCAATTGGTACAAAATGAGAAGATTAATTGTAAGATGTTATTGAGGAATTTCTCAGTGTAACCATTACATGGTTGCGTGGACCTTTTATGAAGGTTTTGTATGCCCTAGTCCGTCCGTCATGTCATGATGGTGTTACAATCACACTGAAAAATTGCTCATTAGAGTTGTTGACGCCAAAAAGTGGTTCTTTGACTTAGAGGGTCAACTTAGTAATTTTATGCCTTCGGTATCCTTGATGCCTCGGTAGTCTTCGCGATCTGCAATATGAGCAAACGCACGGTAAGACCTAGGGCACCGGTGTGGTACCGGCCGAAGGCTCTCCGATGCTTAAGTAAGTTCGGGAATAGAAAGTTCAACTGACAGATCAATAGGCTTGTATGCCGTAAGTTCTGATTCCCTCTATTTTGGGAGAGTTGGCCTCCTTTTATAGGTCTTGAGAGGTGTGCATTTTGTTGATTATTTCGATGTGGGTCTGTGGGCGTCGCTTGGGAGAGATCGGTAGGTAGAGTGCCGAGGGCGCCTCTGACCAAGCCCAGTTTTCTCCACGTGTCTTGCCCTTATTGGCTGTTTATTTTGGGTGTAAACAAGAGTACTCAAGATAGTTAGCTCGTGCTTCATTTTAGGAGGATGTGTCCTCGTGTTGGGCTTGTTGTCTGTCAATCACGGTTCATATTGGGCTATTGACATCATTTGTTGTTGATGATGGGCCAGGTCCAAGCCCAAGCCCAAGCCTAAAGTGTGTATGTACTATGTATGTACGTATGTAGGAGGTGAAAATAAGGATTTGGGAGATCATTCACACATGACATAATCCGCCATGTGGCTATGAAGGGTAGAGAAATGAGAAACAAGTATGTAAACGTTGCTGGATGATTCATTGGACTTTTACAGCAACACTTAGTTATTTATTAATCACATGTGTCTAAAATCTTAATTTCAAGAATCTTTTCCATAACTAATGCATGCAAGGGTCCTCTTTAGAATTTGACCAGTAATTAAAAGCTCCAAACTTACTGTTGCCTACCCCTGGTTACTTGCTCTCATCCAAAATCAGTCCTTGCCAACTCAATGATAAAAATAGTCCTGAGTAAGATTGTAATAAAAACAGAACTTTTATTTGTGAACATACATTCTCAATTCTCTAATGGTCCGTTTGGATGAGGGAAATAAACTTGGGATTTTGACAAAACTTAGAATTTTTAAATTGACATGAACCAATTCCTGTGTTTGGATTAAAAAATAGAGAAATTTAGAAATTCCCCGTGGGAAAAAACATGAAATTTGGAGATCATAAATCCCAACTTTAAATTCTATTTAAAAGTCGTCATTTCTAAAATCCCAAGAGATTGAGTTTTAAAAAAAGACAACTTTACAAATAAAGGTTAAATTCCGTGTTTTAAATCCGTCACCCAAACAATAAACTTCACAAATTCTAGAACATTAATTTCCGTCATTTAAAATTTCATCGTTTATGAAATCCTTTGTACTTTTAAATTTCCTCATCCAAACGCACGGTAAGCGAGATGGCATATATTACCTGCAGTGAAGTGTGTTTGTGTGTTTGTGTTTTGGCTGAGAGAAAGAGAGGGGATGGTGGGTTTTGGGTTTTATAGGTCTTTAATACCCATTTTTTGGAACGTGGGTGCATCGAATTCATCTCCGACGGTATTTTGGGCTTTTTGGGTTAATCCATTAGAGATAAATGGGCCTAAGAGAGAGAGAGACCGAAGGAGTTGACGGCTTATGGACTAGCTAAAAGCCCATGATAAGTTTTCTTGAAAATGGAAAAAGAAAGCCCATAATACCATATGCCCATGATAAGTTTTCTTGAAAACGAATTGCATGATTTGCAACAAGCCAATAGCGAAGCTATTAGCATTTGAGTGATAAAGAATGATGATCTTGGTCTTATGACTCATGAGCTTATGGTATGTCTAGTGCGATTTTACAAACAACTAATTTTTTTTATTGTTGGTGAAGCCATGGCCTCAAAGGCGTATGATCTGAAGCTTTTAAATTGATTATATATACATCTGACACATGCCAAGGTATATTACTCTTGTTCCTCTTGCATTTGGGAGATGAGAACAGTTGCATGTATGGCTCTATAAAACGCCTGAATTTGAATCTAGTCATATGCTGCTCAATATCTAGATACAACTAAGCTTACATATTGATTCGTACATGATGAAACTTTACTGTACATTGAAACTGATTTTTGTTGATGAAATTAACATTATTATCATATGGTTAGAATTTGGCAGCTTGTTAACCTCTAGACTACATTTGCGTGGTGGGGGCAGCTACTGCACCACTCAAGATAAGCCATAAGCATATTTCTATATGGCAATTTATGAAGCCCAACTAACGACAAAATCAACATAAACAGAGGCTGAACAAGAGCCACAATGTGTAGTTAGTAAATACATGCATTCTAAACCAATGGGGGGCATGCCAATTCTCAACTCATACTTGCGATACTGAAAGTCAAATTCAAGTGGTCGAAGACCATGATTGTGAAAGAAATTCAAGCTCATGTGGCTGAAAGCCATAGTTGTGACTGAAAGTCAAATACATATAGTTGAAGACTATACGACCGAAGCCCAAACTCGAACTCGTGATCGAAGATCATATTCATGGTCTTCGATCATATTCGTGGTTGAAGACCATACTCATGGCTAAAGGCCAAATTCATGATCGAAGATAATATTCATGGTTGAAAACCATACTCGTGAAACTCCACATGCTTATGATCTAAGATCGTATAAGTTAAGTCACCACATAAAATTCTACACACAGTGAACTCCCACAAAGAATATTTTCTCTCTCTACGCCCGAGACACGTGTCCAGAGAGAGAAAAAGGGGGGTAGGTGTGGGAGCAAAAATTAAGGCCCAAGTAACAAGCCACTTCCCATGAACCCTAAATTTAGGGAGTGGAGGGAATCAAATAACATGATATCCACTACCATTGAGCATGGAGAATAAGGGATATGGGACTTGGAGTCCAAGGGTTCAATGCCTATAAAAGGCTAACTAATCCCCCAGCATAAGGGGAGAGAGGTATGAGATTATTATGACTATAAGCAATATTCTTGAACGAACACTAACTTGAGCGTCGGAGTGTTTTCTTGCAGTACTCCCCTCTCATTGGTGGCAATCGAAGATGGTGTCCGGCTTCTCAACATTGATTAGGAGATTACTTGTTGGAGGACCCGAAATTTCATGCTCCAACAGTAGTAAGCTTCTACTATCATTTTCTCAGCTTCTTGTTCCCCTTGTAATACAGATGCCTCATCGTTCTGTACAAAGACGAGAAAACCAGAATTAGAAGACATCAACTCTGATTAGAAAGAAAACAGAAAATCAGAACACACCAGAATATTGAAAGTAGAAGAGAGACCCAAATGATAGAAATAACAAAATATGTAAAAACTGAGAGCCTGATCGTTACATTTTGCAAAATGGTTTATATATTTTGGAAAGTAGAAAATATTTAGTATGGGTTCATTCTTAGAATACAAATGCTCCATCTCTGACCTTTCAAAAGAAAATTTCAATTTCTCATTTTTGTTTTGGAACACAGGCTCTTCTGTTTTCAAGAAATCAAAACTAAGACAACAAAGCAGAAATTCTTTATAGACAATAAGAACGTACCATTTATTCTGCATTGCCCTCTCCTCTTCAAACCCTTCTGAACTAGGCACGTGAACACTAGCTGCTGCAAGCCGTGATCTGGAAGGGATACCATAATAAATTAAAAGTTTGACAGTGATAAAATGTCCCAGTATTTTTTTATCAAGAAACTAATCTGCAGCACAGGTACAAGGGTGCCTATAATTACATAGCATCTTTCGTTGTCTGAAATTTTTGAGATACAAGTGGCCCAATGTTGAAATTAGGACTGGCTTGGAAAACAGGGGAAATGCGGAAGATGACAAAATACAACACAGAGTTTGGTCTTTCCTTGCCTACAGGTTCCACCATTTAAATGGGTTGATGTACCACTGGATGAACCATATAAGGAAGAATTGAGTCTCGTCTTCACTGAATAAGTATCAGCCATGGAGATGCTGGTAGTTTCCGAACTGGTTATAGAATATACCGAGCGTGCAGTAGAAAAAAATCGGCTGCTCTGATATATATGTGAGCTCTTCTCAGAAGCTTTTTTATCCCATTAGAAAGATTAAATGACTTTTCATCATTAGAGGGAGAAGAAAAAAAATTATGTAGATAAAGACCTAGGAAACAATGCCATTAATTATTAGAAACCAAAAAGAGTAAGAATCATACGCGACTCCAGAGATTATAAGTTAACTGATAGAATATTGCCATTCACAAGCTGATTACATTATATAAAAAATTCAGTCTACAGGTATTCAGTTGTGTATTCTAATTCTGTGAGTTGATTTCATGGTCTCTGGAAGCTTCCCCTTATTCACGAAAACCACACGTTAAAGTTAGTATGTGACGCAAACCACGAGCCTTCCCTTCTATGTAAAGCTGTGGTAATGTTGGCCAGTTAGAATACTTCTGTATCCCCTCCATGACTTCATTGTCCGAAAGAACATCGAAACTTGCAAATTTGATCTTCTCTTCCTTCAAATTGTCAATGGCCAGTTTGCTGAATTTACATTTGGGCTCCTCAGGGGTTCCTTTCATGAAAAGCATGACTGGATTAGAGTCAATCAGCTGCTGCAACCGCTTTTCCAAGGCTTCATCAAGGCCATTTTGCGCTTGAATTATTTTTTGATGAACATTTTGCACTTGAACTTGCATCTGCCTGTGAGAAGATCCAGTAGATGCTGAGATTCCACCCTTTCCACTTCCAGCTTCAGTTACCTTTGCCCCAGCAGAATCAGTAGTATCCATTTCATGGTCTCTGGAAACTTCCTCTAATTCAGTTACCTTCGCCCTAGTAGAATCATCAGTATCAATTCCACGGTTTTTGGGAACTTCCTCTAATTCACCACTACGAAGCATTAAAATTTCTATGTCAGACCAACCACGGGGCTTCCCTTTGTAGTAAATCTGCGGTATTATTGGCCAGTTAGAATACCTCTTTATCCCCTCCATGACTTCATTGTCCGTAAGAACATCAAAACTTCCAAATTTGACCTTCTTTTGCTTCAAAATGTCAATGGCCATTCGGCTAACGTTACATTTGGGCTCCTCAGGGCTTCCTTTCATGAAAAGCATGAGTGGATTAGAGTCAATCAGCTGTTGCAGCCGCCTTTTCAAGGCATCATCAAGGCCATTTTGCACTGGAATTTGCTCTTGCTCCTGGGAAGATCCATTTTCTTTTGCTAACTCTTGGACTGTCTCAAGGCTGGCAAGAGCAGGAGCATCAGGTTCTCCATGCTTAAATGACCCAGCAACCCTAGCAACTTTATTGGCCAAACTAGATGGATCTGCACCTTGTAATGTATCAGCGACCTTTCCGTCCTGACAAAAAAAAATGCACAAACAAAAAATGACCCCAAGAGAAGAACAGATACAGAACAATCGGAAGAACCCAAGCCAACAGCGATATTAGTTACAAAAGTTTATCTAACAGCAAAATTCTTTTTCCAATCATAACTCAATTCATACTTGCACACGTTTCCACTTATTTATATTGCATGTGACACCTAAGTTCTACATCTTCAAAACAGTTGATCAATGATCATAAATAATATGACAAAAAATTCAACAGAACCTTATTATCTAATGCAGAACTTTGTTATTGCATGCCGGCCTCACATCCAACGACCTAACTATGCTTAGTCAAAATCAGCCAGCATCAAATCAAATGGGAAACATGAATGGACTATACCAAATAAGCATACCTTCACAAAGGCAAAGTAGGGCACATCAGAAACCGAATAAGCACCAAATATATCAGGCTGTTCTTCTGCTTCAACCTACAATATTTTATCAGCAATTGGAGATTAAAAACAAAACACCAGCACACACACATAAAAAAGACCAGAAAAAAAAAAACCCAGATAGACATGAGAAGAATACGTACCCTTAAGAAATGGGCATGAGGGAAATCAGTAGAGAGGTGGGCAAAGACCTCGCCCATGTGCTTCGAAGCCTCACAACTTGAGGCCCAGAACTGCAGAACAACGGGTGCACCACTGTGAACCAAGCTATCAAACTCCTTCTTGGATTGCACATCCTTCGCTGAGCCACTCATCGATAAGGGAGTCTTTTATAACTTCTAAACCCTAAATGCACAAAGCTTAGAGAGAGAGAGTTTTTTTTTTCGGTCAAACAAAGAGAGATAATGAAAGAGAAAGAAAACGCAAAGACTATTATATATAAAGGCCAACGCAGAATTTAGGGAAACTTTCAGATACTAGGAAATAGCCTTTCAGATAAGTCAGTTAATAAGGAATCAAATAATAAAAGTTAAATTTAAATATTAAAAAAAGAAAAGAGAAAGTTAAAATAACGTATTGGGTAGCTAATTGTGCTTACCAGATTTGATTTTTATAAAACTTTCATTACTTCCTTATTTTTATATTTGAAAAACATATTCCTTCCAAACAAGACATTCCATATCAAATTTTTTTTAAAAAAACAAAAAAAAGAAGATAAATTGGCGTGTGGTAAGTGCGTAGATTAGCATATATCTCCAACAAAAATAGAAGCACGACATCTCTCACCATGATTTCCTTCTTCGATTGATTCCTCTATCGTGGGGTCTGGCTAGTGGGTCCTTGCTCACGATATTAAATATTAATTGGTGAATTAAAGTTGGGCATATGGGTAATTCAATTTTTTGGGCCTGATAGTTGTGTGAACTGGGATTAGGGCTCCTATAGCATTACTTTCTCTTGTGTAACCTTCAAATTGTGTGTTCTTCTGACCAACAATTTGATTGTTGATCATTCATAAATTTATAATCTCAATTTTGTGAGCACTTGATTTCATTACTTTCTTATGAAAGTTAAACGTTTCTTATTAATACTGTCTAATTGTATTAGTATTGTTCCGGCATTTTCCCCTTTAGTCCACTTAATCGATTCTTCATATGCAGTAGCTTCAAAAGGTAAATGGAAAAAAAAACATAGAGTAATGCTATTTAGACAAGTATGAAGCATTGTTCAAACACATGCATCAAGTAATTATGAACTGGATCCGAATCCTTTGCTAGGATCTACTCTACTTGGCTTTAACTCTATGCATGCCACATCATTTAAAACTCATCCAAAAGCTAAAACCGTGCCACACATTTTAAAATACAATGATCAAATAGTCACCAAACTTTCCAAAGTTTAGCAGGTGAGTTTACTTTAATTTTCTTCTGCTTCACTATTGTTATCTGTATTTGGTGCCAAGTTTGTCCGTTTATATTTTTGGGATTGTTTTTAAAAACAAGTTTTCAATGATTGAAACCAATATTAAAAACAAAACAAAAATGAAAACCTGCGTTTATGCCCAAATATGATGTTGTGGCTATAATTGAGGAGACAATTGCAGAAGACAAGTTTTCATACGGAGACTTCAAAAATTGCAGTTTTTGCAATTTCCCTAATTAAAAGATAAGGAAAATAACACATTTTTTTAATTTATTAAAATGGACACAATAAGAATGATTGAAAGGAGAAGAAGCGTTCCCACCTGTCATCTTCTTATTGGCCGGCGAAATGTTCCCACACACATGACTGGAGATGAACGCATCTTCTCCAGCATAGACAAGTCCATAAAATCCCAAGTTAAACTAGGAAATGGCGAATTGGTGGAGACAAAAGGAAACAGTACTTTTTATGGTTTTGTTTTGAGTGTTAGAAAGTACTTTTTTTTTTTTATCAGACCAAAAAAAAAAGAGTACTTTTTTGTTGTTTAACCAACTCCACCAAATACACTTGTGTAAATGTGTTGCATTATGAAGTATATATACAGTTTTTATAATATTAATATATATAATATAAAGTAAAAAAATTTCGTTGGCCCTCAAAAATCAGGGGCCATGTGCTGCTAAGAATTGCTTGCATTTAACAAAAATCTGGCTTAACCCCCCTTCAAATTAATTTTCTCTTACATCCAACCCACCACCTTCTTTATCTATAAAGAAAACCCAATTTTTATAGTTAAAAACCCATGACTAGGATCCAACTTAGCAAGTTACCTAATCAAGCGGAAAATCTGATTTATTTTACTTTTTAGATTCCAAAAATACCTAAAGATGTTAAGAACCAGGATGTTATTTTCTTTAATTAAAACAATGTCAGCTATTTAAGAAAATTTTCTACTTACCTTTTATGATTAAACATACTCATGGATTTGACAATATCATGTACCTAATTATTTAATTTTTTATGAACGAAAAATTACTTATTATCTTATAAATAAAAAGAATGTATATATATATTATTTACATATGGGTACATTTTATATTAGGTACCTATATTGGTAAAAATAGTATACCTATTTTAAAAATAAATGATGTACCTTTTTAAAAATAGCGTATATATATTTTTGTAAATAGCGTTTTTGTTATAGTTGTGTCGTGGGAACATAAATATAATCCCTAAGATTGAGGAAACAAAATTTAGTCTACTTTTTTACTTTTTTTTTTTTTGGGTAGGGAAAATCTGTTATAAAATAATTTAGGGATTTTGTTTTTGTCGAAATTTTAGAGATTAACATTAAAAAAAAAACTAAACTACTAAACGGGATCTTAATATGCTAGAAATAAGGGACTATTAATTAGAGATCAGGGAGTTAATGACATGCTTGAAAATAAATTACAATGGCATATATGGGTTTTGAAGCTCTGGAATTAATTCCCATTTGCTTTATATTGATTTGATACGTATGGCTTCTTTTCTTAGAGCTATTATCACGCAACCTTTTTTAAAAAAATATTTAAATTACTTTCTATATTTGCGGGTGATGAGGACGCGCAGGATTCCTATAGACGTCAGTATGGGTGGGCACTCAAACCGGCGAACCGGAAATCCGAGCCGAACCACACCGAACCAAACCGGAAAAAAATCGAGTTGACCAAAAAGTCAACAACCGGTCAAAAACCGAATTGGACTGGTTTTGGATCCGGTTCCTGTCTTCAAAAATCGGCCGGGCCGAACCGAACCGGTCAAATAAAAAAATATATAATTTCAATATTTATTTATATTTAATGCTATATTTTTAATTTAATAACTAATATTTATTCAAGTTCAATTTCAAAATATCTCTCTTTTCTAACTTTAATATTTATTTTTATATAAAATTGAATAATTTGTTAATTTTCAAGTCTAAATAAATAAATTTTTAGTTGAAAATTGTACTAAAAAATAATTTAAAAATAATAATTTTTATAATTCGGTTCAACCCGAACCGAACCGGAATCGGACCAAAACCGGTTCAACCCGAATCAGACAGTTTTTGAATTTTTTTTAATTAAAACCGAACCGATCCAAACCAGATGAATAGTACCGAATCAGTTTCAATTTGAAGCAAAAACCGGTCCAACCCGAATCGTGCCCACCCCTAGACGTCAGGGTTACGCAACCCAGTGAAGCCTATATAAGAACCCCCTCTCTTGAAAAACAAAAAGAACCCCATATCTTTTCTCTCACAAATTTACCCTAAATCCCAAGCGGCAAATTTCTATTTACCCTATATCCCAAGCAGCATTTTTCTCTATTTTCCCGCACACACAACCACGTGGTGTAAGTTGGACAATAATTCCATATGTTCTATGTTTGTTGGATGGTACACCAGCCACGTGGTGTACCCGGAACATATAAAAATTTCTCCTAATGAGGGTCGTGGTTTCCCATAATTGTAGGAGTGAGAGTAAGGGGGGTGTATTCAATTGAGATTTTAAAAGACTATTTAGAGACAAAAAGGTCTAGTAGATTTAGACAGAATGTAATGACTTATAAGATTTTATTTATGGATTTTTTATAATCAAGACTTTTTACTTATGTATTTTAAAAGATTTATATCAAGATATATAAGATTTGAAAGGACCATATGGATTTAACGGATTATGAGTTTAAAAAATCCAATGGCTTAGAATATACCACATCAGCCAAATAAGTTTTGGTTTTATTTTTTTGAAACTGACGATGCTAACTGCAATTCTGCTAGTAACCCTTGTCACTAATTACCCCATTATCACGATCATTTACCATTTTGTTTTCAGTTGCAACCAGATTGTCAGAAACATTATCTCCTTTACTAACAGAGTCTTGAGCTGCAACCCCACTGGAGTATATTCCACTTGAGCTAGTGAGCTGAGAATTTGGATCATTCTCTCCTTCCACGACAGAAGGCATGTTATTAGGTAAATTAACATCCCTGGACAATCCCATATTGGTTCCCAGCTGCTGCAGCAAAGCCTCTTTGAGGCATTTCGTCAAACAGATGGTGGGAACCAGCAGAACTTCAACACATCTAACCCTCGCAGACTTTGAATTTGGAAGCATACTCATCACTTGTTCAGTCACTCCACCAGACTCAAATGTGATCAGATAATACAATACCCAGACTTTGTTGTATACCTCTGAGAGGAATTAAACAAAGCACAACATACTGAATTGGTCTCAAGTATTCCTCTAAGAGCTTGCCCACAATGTAAAGTATAAAAATTGTAAAGGCAAGGCCAGCGTGAGCCATGGTTATGTACCTGGGGATCGCTGGAGAGGGTGGTTTTGTGATATGGATCGATGGGTTTTGGCGGGTCCTTCAGCAGAGCCTGGGGTTCATCTTTTCCAGAGAGATAAAAAAAATCCCACGTGAAAAATCTCATGGGTTAGGGTGGGATTTGAGATAGAGTTTGGTATTTATACCTCCCACTAAAAAGTCCCACACAATTTCACATTTTAAAAAATCCTTCGAAATTAGCAAGTTTTTGAATACCATAAGACTTTTTGTTACTTGTTTAAAGTCTTGATTGAATACCACGTGATTTCGACACCCTCTTTTAAAAATCATAATAGTCTTAATTGAATACCACAAGACTTGTTTAGATTATTTAAAAGTCTTAATTGAATACCACAAGACTTTTTTATCCCAAAATAGTCTTTTAAAATCTCAATTGAATACACCCTCCTTAGTGTTTGTATACCGTCAGCCAATAACCCATCATGGAATCGATGAAATACCGTCAGCCAATTATTTTTCTGTTTATATTTAACAATGTAATTGCGTGGAAACAGGGAGCGAGGCTGATGAAACGGAGGCTGATGAATCCGAGGCTGATGATTCCGAGGCTGATGAATCCGAGGCTGATGATTCCGAGACTGATGAATCCGAGACTGATGATTCCGAGACTGATGAATCCGAGGCTGATGAATCCGAGGCTGATGAATCGGAGACTGAAAAACTTATTAGTAAGCTTTTGATTTTAGGGACAATGCACCTATATTTACATATATTTGTTTTTTAAAATCTCCTATGACATAACATCTACATATTTGTTGTTATTCTATGTAATGTGCTCACAATATTGATTTTTCAGTTTTATCATCTTCATTCATTGTTTAAAAAATAAATAAATAATGATTATTTTTATTGCTTTTATTGTATTTAACAATGTATTAACATATTGCACACAGGTCATGAATGTGGGTATTGTTTAAAGGTGGGTGATCACTTTACGCAAGTATGCCCTTACAGGTATCATGTCCCAGAGAACGCAATTGTTGGCAAGAGGTGTGTGGTAATTTGTCATTGTTGTGGGTGCCACTTTAGAGACTCACGTTGTTCCAGATGTGGCGGAAGCGATGGATTTGCAATTCTCATGAATTGTTTACATTGTGGGAATTATGGTGAACATATGACTTATATGTGTCCGAGCCGCGAGCGGAGTCCCAACTTATGTTTCTTGTGACCCTTATATTAGTTCTTGTTCTTTCCATTGAAATAGTAGTAGAGAACGGAGGGTTAACTTTACTCTAAAAGTTAAAGTAAAGATTAAATGTTAATTTCAATTTAACAAATATTTTGAATTTTTATTTTAAAATTTTTAAAATAATTGCAATCTTCGTAGACATGTAGAGCAACTCACTCCATGACTAAATCTCCTGCAATATTTAATTCAGCTCCTACATGTGGCCATGTATCCCAATGTTGAATGAGCTTGACTGCATATGTACAATAAACGAAAAAGGGGGAAAAAGTAGTCTTTTATGCATATGAATCGTGGCTTCGACGACCTCTCTTAAGTAGTTGGATATAATTGCCAGGAATGTAATCAATGTTACTACTTCCCACCCTCTCATGAGAAACTGGGTATGAATGTGCCAGGGTTGCTTTAAATTCATAAATCAATTAGATAAGAAATTCATAAATCAATTAGATAAGGAATTGAGATTAGGAATTTAGAATTGAGTTCAAATGTGCAATTCATGGTTTCTAACTTTTTCTATCATCAACTAAACTTATATAATCCATTGCCAATGATGCAAGTTAAAGCAATAAAGAAACGA
This sequence comes from Prunus avium, assembly GCF_965620075.1. Taxonomy (NCBI): domain Eukaryota; kingdom Viridiplantae; phylum Streptophyta; class Magnoliopsida; order Rosales; family Rosaceae; genus Prunus; species Prunus avium. The sequence continues at coordinate 35,584,117 of NC_142287.1, forward strand.
AAGAAAATCACCCAATAAGAATTGTACAGAGGAAAATTTGTGACTAATTTAACATTTTGCACATGCAGCATGTAATAATGTGGTACTATATATGAAATTCAACTTTACACCTATATATGGCAGAAACATGTACCATATCATATTGCGAGAATTAATAAACGTAATGTCTTTTAGGGGAAAATAACTGGAGACTTGAGCTCAAACAGTTGAATGTTCATTCAATCATCAGCCGGGATGTCCTCGTCACTCTCCAGAAATGAGCCAAGAGTCTTTCTCAGAACGCTGAAAGTTCTGTCATCTTGAGTTTATAAACAGAAAATGTGGTGTTGAGACATGTTTGCATATACATGGAGATATCAGTACAAGCTTCTTCTTCTTTTTATTTTCAAGGAAGAGAGAGAGATACTTGCTTCTTCTTTTTCAATGACTCTTCCAGTTTAGCAATTTTATCAGTACAAGCTTTCTCACGCTCAGATATCAGACTCCTTTCTTTCTTTCTAGACATGACATCAACCCATCCGAAAATTTTGGTGTATTCAATTTCACTATAAGGAGGAGTAAAGGAGTTTTATTGCTTACTCAGTTGTTCATATTGTTGTGAAAATGGACAAACACTTTCACTCACTCCCCTAATGATCTTGTTATTGATGGACTTTGTGACACACACAATGATGGATGAATCACACACACACACTTGAGAAACCAACCAAGCACAAAGTGACACAAGAATTTATAGAGGTTCAGCAATTGCCTACATCCTCTTGGTGATCCCCTTGAGAAATTCACTAATGAAAGAATAAGTTACAACTTTGGTTTACAAAGAAACCCCCTTAGAACTCTATTCTCTCCCAAGCTCTCTTTTCTCTCTCACCCCTTACTCAACACTTTGATGCACTTGTGAACACTCTCTCACACTTGGTGTTTCCCTTCTTTGGTGTCTAGACTACTCAAGACTCAACTCAGCTCTCTCTTGAACTGATTGCCCTCTCTCTCTTCCTCCCTTGGTGAGTTCAACCTCTTGGACACAATAACTCCCAGCTACTTGACCACTTCTTGAGATTAACCACCACTTGTTGTCTTGCATCTTCACTTTCTTTTGTAGGCAGACCTTTGGACTTAGTAGAGGGCTACAATTACTCCTTCACGTTCTTGCTTTCAGCTACCCACCTAAACACAAGGTTAGGCAAACCAGAAAACAAGCCTTAAAGCATGCACCCTTTGTCTCCTTGTCTCCCACTTAGAAAACCCTTTGGTACAAGTCAACAAAACAACATTCAATGGTGTTCCAGCTTCTAAGGCACGTTGCCAAACTTCCTAGAACCCATAAAACACTTGGAAGCTCGAGGGATTAGGTAGGGAACCAACACATGTGAAAGGCACATTGGAAAATGCATGGAAAAATGACACAGCGCGTCTGGCGACTGGTCGCACGTTCCTGGCGACCGGTCGCACGTTCCTGGCGACCGGTCGCATTGCAATCTATCTGAAAACGACCAGTCGCTTGCACCTTATGACCGGTCGCTGGTCACGATTTCCAGCTTCTCCTCCAGACTTCGAATCTGCTTCAAAACGACCGGTCGCCTCCTCCTTCACTTGCATACTAAATGTGAGCCAATTTTACAACACATATCGTGTGCAGAGCCATTCCTTCTCTTCTTCATAGTTGGAAATGATGCCTGTCAAATAGAACAACAATGCTTAACAGAGTCGATGGGTTATATTAGCTAATAATTGCAAGGCCTGTTCTGCAGTTTTGATATGATGCTCTTAAATTTTACTTATTACTGGAAAATGGAGCAAAACTAAAGGAGCTACATGCGTAAGATGACAGTCGACAACGTCATGTTCTGTGTGCAGAGTATTAAAAAGCTGAGGCTTCGTATCCATAAATCTGAAACCAAAAGTGTGCAGACAAAAATGCTAGTTGCTGATAAGAAACTTTGCTAAATCACTAGATGCAGACAAATAAGCTAGTTGCTGATTAGGTAAATACCTATCTAATTGAATTTGTGCTATTAATTACAATTACAATACACTTACACAAAAACGCTTAATAGTATGCAGAGAAATCAGATGCAACTACAAGATTTGGAAACTGTAAGGACTACCTTTCAAGGCCTGTAGATGGTTGGCTTGGTCCTTGCAAAACTTCTCATAGAATGCTTGGAACTTGGCAGTTTCAGTCTTCAAGCAATTCTCACACTGCAGACATATATTATATATAACCAAACTATTAATCAGAATAAAAATTTTGGGCATCAAACAAATTAACTAGAAATTCAAATTTCTCCGCAGGATCATCTATGGTTTTAGCTCTTTTCTGAAGGAAGTTGAGGTTCCACCCCAAAACCAATTGGCAATGGGGGAAGTGGCCCAACTCCTTATAAACCCAGGCTAGGTTCCTTAACTTTTCAATGTGGGACAAATACTCTCAACATGCCCCCGCATGTGTGGCGAACTTTCAAGCCTAACACGTGAACAACACATATTGGGTGGCGTGGGAGCACGTGTGGCCGTTGGGCTCAACACGTGAAGCCTTGCTCTGATACCATGAAAGGTTTTACAGAGTGAGCATGAAGAAAGGAAGAAAAGGACAGCTCAAATAATATTGATTCGTATATATCAAAATAACCACTGCACTATTTACAAGAGTGCTATGCTGTGTATATATAATCTTTACAAAAGAATTCTAGATTCATCTATTGACTATAGGACAAAAGGGAGTTGTTATCCGTTTGGCATGTGCCTTGCTGTATCATTGTGTGAGCTTATCTTTACAGCTGTATGAGAGCCATTGGGAGGCAATATTGGGTTTCCTTGAGAATTCTTGTGAGGGTCCTGGGTGTTATAGTCTTTATCCCCCCGCAAGCTAAAGCCAGGGAACATGGCTATTAGCTTGGAGCTGAGATGTTTGAACCGAGCCTTTGGAAGAGGTTTTGTGAATATATCAGCAAGTTGCTCGGAGGAGGAGACATGTTTGATGGAAATGGATCGATTGGTGACAAGTTCACGTATGTAATGGTAATCGACTTCAATGTGTTTACTCCTGGCATGGAAAATTGGATTTGCTGATAGGGCAAGAGCACTGATGTTGTCACATAATACTAGGGGAGGCTTGGTGAGGAAGAACTTTAGTTCTCGAAGGAGAGCACAAATCCAAGATAGTTCTGCGGCAGTATGGGCTAAAGATCTATATTCTGATTCAGTTGAGGAGCGAGCTACAGAGGTTTGCTTCTTAGCACTCCATGAGATTAGATTGTTGCCGAGAAAGATACAAAATCCTGTAGTTGAGCGGTGATCAAGAGGACAGCCAGCCCAGTCAGCGTCGGAGAAGGCTGTGAGGAGAGAGGTGCCTTTAGTAAAGAGGAGTCCATGGTCTGGGGTGCCTTTGAGATATCTGAGAATGCGCTTGACTGCTGCAAAGTTAGAGATAGTGGGATTGTGCATGTGTTGACATACCTGATTGACAGAGAAGGCTATGTCAGGGCGTGTCCAGGTGAGGTATTGGAGAGCTCCAACTAGAGAGCGAAACATGGTGGGGTTGGGAAAAGGTTCATCATTGGAGAGAGGTGTGTTGGAGGTGGTGGAAGGAGAATTGCAAGGTTTAGCATCCAGCATAGAGGCTCGAGAAAGCAAGTCAGTGACATACTTGGATTGGGAGAGGAAGAGAGTGTTTGTGGTACGATGTGCTTGCAGACCAAGGAAATAGTTGAGAGGTCCAAGGTTCTTCATAGCAAAGGTAGAACCAAGTTCTTGAATGAGTTGTTGACAGTAAGTGGGAGAGTTCCTGTTCTCTCCGTAAATGCATTGCGAAGGTAGAACCAAGTTCCTGTTCTCTCCGTAAATGCATTGCGAAGGTCAGATCTCATTTCCTCGGACTTTATCTTCTATAAGTTATATTCCCTGTTTTTTCCTTGCTCCTGTCTTTTTCTATAAGTTGTGTTGTTAGAATCTTAGGTAACTTGTTTCTTTACTCGAGAATTCTTTAGGTTGAACTGCAGTTTGAAGACTTCATATATATGCCAATGTGTTCTTGATGTCATAATCTGATACATGGATAGTGGTCATCGTTTGAAACACATAATTAATAGATGAACGGTATCAATCATGAAAATTACGTTAGAATGACTGTGTCCAAAAATCAGAAGCGTGCACCTTTATTTCAATTTAAAGTAAGCACCTTTTCTTTTCATTTTCCCCCACAATTGCAGGTAACAGAGGAAATAGAAGCGACAAGATTCAACACTGGAATATATTATCTGCGATGGTGGAGTTCCTTAATGTGGCTTATAAGGTCCTTGAAGCCATTTGAAAAGCATACGTGTCCATTTTTTTTTTCTTTTCTGAAAGCCGTACGTATCATCTTTTGGAGATAGTTAAACATGACAAATTAACTGAGTAATAGTTTCATTTATTTTTTAGTAGAAAAAACATCCAAGATTGAATATTATTGAATCATTTTGTTTTGTTCCTATCACCGTATGCACCTCATATGGCCGAAGAGCTTTGGTTTCGCTTCCAAATCGTTTGCGTATGAGCCTTTTCCTAAGTTTTGAAAGTTCATCTCTCTCTCTCTCTCTCCACCCCTACCATCTTTCCCGCTCTTCCTGTATGTCTTGAAATGGTGTGCTACATAATTTTGAGTGTCCAAAATTATTAAAAGGAGAAATAAATCTTTGCATCCATGCTGTCTTAACAGAGCCATTTGCTAGGAATGAAACGGAACTTGGATCCTGCAGGAAATCCAATGTCTTTTACAGAACTTGTTATCAATATTCTATCAGGTAACTTAAAATATCTGGAGTTACTTATGATTCTTACACATTTTGGTTTCTAATAATTAAAGGCATTGTTTCCTAGGTCTTTAACTACATAAAAATGTCTCTTCTGCCTCCAATGATGAAATGTCTTTTAATCTTTCTAATGGGATTAAAAATGCTTCTGAGAAGAGCTCACATGCATATATGTCAGAGCAGCCAATTTTTGTCCACTGCTCGCTCCGTATATTCTATATCCAGTTTGGAAAATACCAGCACCTCCATGACTGATACTTATTCAGTGAAGACGAGACTCAATTATTCTAGATATGGTTCATCCAGTGGTACATTTAGCTTCAGCAGGGATGCTGGTCTCAGTCAGAGATCCTATATTTCGAAAGACTCCAAAATTAATCTATCAGAGAAGAGTCAGGATTCTTTTACATTTAGCTAAGAGGATTCCCATAAAGGTTCTGGTCTCAGTCAAAGATCCTATATTTCTGAAGACTCCAAAATTGATCTTTCAAAGGAGAATCAAGATCCTTTTGCATTTGATGTAGATGATTTCAGAGAACTTGATGACAGTTTGCAGCTGATTATGAGCCAAGGAGCATAAAGTAATGGAGAAAACCATCAGGCACATGAGACATCCTATTCAGGCGCTGTTGGTAGAGAAGGTAATTCCGCAGTCCCATTTATAAAACCTTTATAGGGGTGAGGTGAGATTATTCTCATTCTTCTATATAATGCTGGATTTGTTTTTAGATTTCATGCTAG